>NC_090189.1:42456226-42756226 GCF_024679245.1 Pseudorasbora parva | reverse complement strand
AAAGCAAAAAATACGTCACTGTTATTAGAAATTTTCCCTTCCATCCCGAGGTGATATTCTGATTGTACAGTAATGGGACTATTACTGCTGTTTAAAACCTTCTTCTTGGATGAAGTTCTGTTTCATGCAATTCATAAACAATGAAAACAGACTTACCCAATCCTTAGTCAGAAGGCCAGCTTTAATCCAAACACAAGATCAATTGTGGAAAAATGTCCTCATTATGATGAATTTCAGAAGATTCACTGCGAGGGATCCCGGGTTTCGGCACCATCTGTAAGGGTGGATCGCCTACGGTGGTTCTGACTGCAGGGTTGCCGAACGACTAAAGAAACGTTATCAGCGTGATGGTAGAAAACTGTACATTTCTCGTCTATAACCACCCACTGCAACTTATACCAACGACGGAAATAAGCGCAGTTACAATAGCAAAATATGTGGGAGAGCGTTGCTTTAATGTGACTATATTGTATTGCAATAGGTAGCACTTCAAAGTCAATACCAAACCAAAACTAGTTAGCAAATCGTTAATAATTGAAATAATTTAATGACAAAATCTGGTTATGGTTACGGTTACACTTAAAATAGTTAAAAAATAGATGAATGAGATGATAAAAACTTATACCATTAATCGTACCCAGCATGTGTAGAATGTTACCTGAGAGATAGGGAGAGATAGAGAGAGATAGAAAGATAGAAAGAGAGAGAAAAAGAGAGAGCAAAGAGAAGAGCCAAAGAAGGCCCCTAGAAGCGACAGCCAGAGCAAAAGACCGTCAGAGGAAAAAGACCCCCGAGCAACAGTTACAATCTTCTTTTATCCATCCCTTGACCATGTGACTGAAACCCTGAGACATTCAAACCGACCAATCAGACCAGACTTCCCCCACTGTACTACAGGTGTGGCACACATTTGGCCTACAGGTCCTCAACATCTCTTTGTCTTTAGGAATCCCAAACAGCACCACTGATAAGAGAGGAACACAGTAAAACAAATGTCTTTGTTCAAAGTCAAATATCTTTGATTATTTTGGATTCTTACACGAGCGACAACGCTCATAGATCCCAGGGTCAAGACACTGATGGCAGTTTATGGTCTGCAAAACAGTATGTTAATGACATGCTGTAAATGCCACTAATGATGAGGCAAAAGAAAGCATTATCCAACACATTATCTGTAAAATAAGTCTCTGATGTCTCCAGAGTGTGTATATGAAGTTTCAACTTAAAATACCCCCACAGATAATTTTTATAGCATGTTAAACTTGTCACTTTTTGAGTGTGAGCAAAATCGCACCATTTTTGTGTCCCCTTACATGCAAATGAGCTGCGGCTCCCCGCCCCCTTTCAGGAAGAGGGCGGAGCTTCAAGAGCTTGACAGAAACTGTCCAGCTTTTTATGTTCAAACCGGCGTCGGACAAAGATGGAGAGACTCCAGAAGAAGAGACGACATGTAGAATGAGACAGGACATTTCTGAAGGGATAGAGAATGAGTTAACAATCTTCAGTCATTCATTAGCATATTCTGTTATGTTAATCTCTAAACTGGAGGTGCGGGAACTGTTGTGAGATGAGCAGAGAATATCTGCTGATGAAGAGAGAACAGGGATAGTTTAGTTTAATTACGGTTATAACTTATGTTGTCCTTGCTTTATGACATGCTATTGCATTTGTGTTCGTACTGTATCAATAAATGTGAAAGATGGACGACAGCTTGAGTGACTCCCAAATGTGCTCGACTACAGCAACTCTTCCTCTTCTCAACATGTTCCTGGGGGCGGGGTTATGCAAATGTTAGGGTTAGTGATGTCACTAACCCATGAAGAAGCTCATTGTAGTCCCTACCAGCCATTTGTTGTAGTCCTTAAAAAGAGATTTCTGTAAAAGAACATCTCCCTTTGCTTTGAGCTTTGAGCGTTGTAACTTTGCAGATGTTGTTTATGCTCAACATTACACACTCACTAAAGTTAAACAAGTGAAATTATATATCAAATCATAATCAAAGACCCCTTCAAAGTATAGTGACTTAAAATGCTGTCACAATCACCAGCTGGAGCCACCAGAGGGCGCTCCATCCCAGACTAGTGCCACTCTGTCATGGACTTCATTCCCCATAATCCTTTGCCCAGCCGTATAAGCACTCATTGTTCAGCTGTGTCTCATTAACCTTGTTAGCTCACCCTTTTGTCGCTGCCCGATGAAACTCACGTATGTCCAAAACGGTCACTTTTCAGGAAGTAAAAAAAACACTGTATGTCAAAAGCAGTTGAATGTAGCGTTGTCATCTTTGGTACGCATCTTTACATGTAACCATATTCTTGCCAGTGTAATGATATAATCGACATTTGACCAAAATTGAGTTTAAATGGACATATGTGCATATTTTACAGTAGCGGTGGCCGATACGCGTTCTTCCTATCATTAATTAGAATGGCCAAGTCGCGTTTCATATTTCACCATTATTTTCAGCGTTTATTTGTGCATCTTCTCAGTTAACAACAGCTCTGTGTAGCTAGATAGCAAAGATAAAGAGAAGAAAATGCTGATTAAAGTCATATTTTTTGTTATTTTGGGACCAAAATGTATTGTCGACACTTCAAAAGAGTCTAACTATCCCACTGATGTCTCATATGGACTACTTTGATGATGTTTTCATTACCTTCTGGACATGGCCAGTATAGTGTGCATACACTTACATTCAAAGGACAGAAAGCCCTCGGATAAAATCTTAAATATCTTAAACTGTGTTCCGAGGATGAACAGAGGTCTTACGGCTGTGGAACGACATTGGGGTGAGTCATTAATGAAAGAAATTTCATTACATTCATCAATTCACACAGCTCCTTTAAAGAGGCAGACATCCTGAAGGAAGGGAGAAAAATAGATCAGAAAAAATATAGCGCTCTGCCCAGTCAACATTGTTTCACTTCACTTCGGAAATCCGTGCGTTAACATCTTCACAATACGATGAAACTTCACGAGACCGACGAGATGCTTCCACAGGGTGGGAGATATGCGGCGCGATTGACAACTTCGACACCAAAAGGATATACAGTGCGTGAAAATCAGATGACATGATTTCACAACTTTTCATTGGTCATTTAGATATTTAGATAGCCATTTAGATATGTGAAGCATACTGTATACGGAAATTAACCTGAACATTCAATCCGTCGAAAAATCTCGAAATCGGCAAAATGGACATTCATTGTTGTCTTAACTGCATTTCTGAGCCGTTGTATCCTGGGCTTCCTGTGTTTTGTTTTTTAATTCTCTGCCTGTTCGTTTGGATTTCTCTGTTGTTTGCTTGTGTATGACCTTTGCCTGGTTTTGGACTTTGATTGTGGATTACCCTTTCAGTAAATACTAGACTTTCTGTCTCACAGCAGTTTCATCTCATGTGCTGCATCAAGCCATCCTATAATATCAGTTATCTCTCAAATTAATGCATGACTCAGATTAACTGTACTTCATGTGTGTAAGACTTCAATACAATTATAAAGGAATTATTCCATCACACATAAATCTCTATAGTGTCATAAGTGTCTATAATATACACAATATTATAATATCATTTTCAATTTTTTAAAATACTATTATTATTTTTGTTTACAGTTATTATTGCCCCTGGTTCAGTAATGAACTCTTGTAATAAAGTAGCAGTGGCTGGGAGATATTTTAAGTATCACCTCAAGATGCAATCTAATCCTGTTTACATGAAATGAGCAGGTTTAAGTTTACGGACCTGTTGCTATCAAGTCCAGGATGAGCGTTGAAGAACCAAACAATCCGAGATCATGCCAGATCGTCAACAATCAAAGCCAGCTAACTGAGTTAGCCACCTACGAAGAATGGACCCCAGGCTTAAGCTTGTTGATGTATGACAACAAGTCCAGGATGAGGTCTCCTTGAGGCCATAAAAGGGTTAGGGCATTATTACTCCTACCCTCATAATCAATGCAGTCTTAAAAATGATGAAATATGAAATATTCTAAATTCAGTTCAGAGTTTGGGATTTTTAAATAGATTAGATGATGTTACCTTTAGTAAAAAATAAAACATTTCATTGCTTTTATCTCAGGCTGAGGAGCACTAAAAACAGGATTAAATGATGAGGACAGCAGACAAAAGTTAAGTCTTCAAAGGAGTGAAATTATAACAACTGGAGAGTAAAAATGTCCCGTTAATCAAACAACTTACCCTAACCCTGAATTCTTAATCATGGAGTATGCTGTTGAGTTGACGTCATGACAAATTTGGCTTGGCTTTCTGCCTTTTGCATATGAGACAACTGAAGTTCACAATCCACCCTCATGTGACTTCTGAGGGAAGAGTTTGAACTCATTTGATCTCTTAATAGGGGCCATGCACCGAAGGTATCTATTTATCTTCTTCCCCTCTGTAAGTCTATGGCAACCAGGGCTTGACATTAACACCCGCCAACCCGCCAAATGCGGGTAGATTTCAGCTGTGGCGGGTAGGGCAGCCACTCCCACTAGCCACTTTGGCGGGTTGAATATAATTTACAGCTAAATGAAATGCCAAGACCGTCGTATCACAAAATTGGCTACAATTCTTTATACTTAGTGAAGGCGAGATTGGCGGAATCGTGCCGAATGACACACAACAAAAGCGCTCTCTCGCGTGCACGCTCTCTTGTGCGCTCTCTGTCGCACTTGTGATCAGTTCTCCTTGCTCCTGAAATTGAATAGTCAAATACACGCGCAGTCGTGCACAATTTCCATTGCAAGAATGGCTTTAGTGTACGTAAACAGGTGGGTAATAACTGAATATGTGTCAAAAATATTACATCCATGCATTCAGCAGCCCAATTAAATACCTGTCTGTCATTAATGTTAATCAAACAACTACAGACGTTAAATAAATGTATACATATTAAATAAATATGTATTAGTATCTGAATTTTTATTGAATTTTTTTTTTACTATTGTTTTTTGTAATTTGCTCAGGGCATTTTTTTATATATATATTAAATAGAGGGGGGGGGGGGTCACTCTGCATTTGAAAGTTTGACAGGGTTTTAAATCTTCTACATCAAGTAAAATGACTCAAAATCAAGTAATTTAAGCATGCCAAAGTCAACTTTAAACATATACAATGTAATTTCCAAACAGCAAAATTGTGGCCAGTGAAAATGCTGAGTGGCTAGTAACTTTGGAAAACCACTAGCCACAGTGGCTGGTGAGCAAAAGAGTTAATGTCAAGCCCTGATGGCAACCCATAGAACCGTATGGTAAAAAGATGGGAAATTTGGTACACTGATTGAGGACAGTCCAAACGTTCACCACAGCAAATTCGGAGTCTCTAATTAAATCCCTCTAGCGCCACCACTTCTCCAGAGTTTAATTTTCCATCATTTTTGGAAAAAACTATTTTTCAAACTCCTCCTAGCCCAGGGGTGTCTAAAGTCGGTCCTGGAGGGCCACTTACCTGCAGAGTTTTGCTCCAACTTGCCTCAACACACCTGCCTAAAAGTTTCTAGTATGCCTAATAAAACCTTGATTAACTGGTTCAGGTGTGTATAATTGGAGTTGGAGCTAAACTCTGCAGGATAGTGGCCATCCTGGAGCAGGATTGGACACCCCTGTCCTAGGTGGTTCATCCAATTTTCAACAAACCCCAATCAGATCATTTTCAGACCAGTCTGGCAAAAAGTTATCAAAAGCTTTTTGATGAAGCCAACAGTTTTCGAATTATGCAAAGAACACACCAAATTGAATGCAATGCAAAATCTCTGTAACCCTTTAGTGTATTCAAGCCAAACTTGGTACATGTCATCCCTAGTATGACCTGAGGCTACATGCTCAATTTCAACACAGCACCACCAACTGGCCAAGAGATATGAAAAATTACCCTTTTTTTGCTTGTAACTTCAAAATGGTTTGTCCAAATATTTAAACTGCTATTTTCTGATTCAGTGCCTCATGCCGAGTTGAATGATACCTCATATTGGCTATTGTATTCTTCGGCCATTTTGAATTTTGTCCTAAAAAACGTGATTTTATGAACTCATAAGTATATCATTACAAATCTCTGAATGTGTCATCAGGACCATGCCCCAAGGGGAAAGCATTTGTGAAGCCACAACACACACAACCTTGAGGCGGATGGGCTACAACAGCAGAAGACCCCACCGGGTACCACTCATCTCCACTACAAAACTGGAAAAATGTTGCCTGGTCTGATGAGTCTCGATTTCTGTTGAGACATTCAGATGGTAGAGTCAGAATTTGGCGTAAACTGAATGAGAACATGGATCCATCATGCCTTGTTACCACTGTGCAGGCTGGTGGAGGTGGTGTAATGGTGTGGGGGATGTTTTCTTGGCACACTTTAGGCCCCTTAGTGCCAATTGGGCATCGTTTAAATGCCACGGCCTACCTGAGCATTGTTTCTGACCAATCCATCCCTTTATGACTACCATGTTCCCATCCTCTGATGGCTACTTCCAGCAGGATAATGCACCATGTCACAAAGCTCCAATCATTTCAAATTGGTTTCTTTAACATGACAATGAGTTGACTGAACTAATATGGCCGCCACAGTCCCCAGATCTCAACCCAATAGAGCATCTTTGGTATGCGGTGGAACGGGAGCTTCGTGCCCTGGATGTGCATCCCACAAATCTCCATCAACTGCAAGATGCTCTCCTATCAGTATGGGCCGACATTTCTAAAGAATGCTTTCAGCAGCTTGTTGAATCCAGGGATGGGCAGTATTTCAAATACATGTATTTCAAATAAAATCGAAAAAATCGAATGTAATTTGTATTTAAATACATTTAAGATGAGTATTTTTGTATTTTCAAAATACTCAAAATACTTTGAGCCAGGCAACCTCTTTATCAGGAGCTGTTTTCATGCATCTACTAGTTCAGACCAGACACGCCCCTCCCCCCAACATTCATTCAGGTGAGCCGCAGCTGTACAACCCTAGCCTGACAAGCCGGACCCACATCAAGATGTTTGGTCTGGAAACTCACCATTGACGGCTCAATCTGAGGGGCGGATAAACGGCTGTCTGTCAAACTCCCTCTGCACGCGATAGGATAGCGCTACAACCAACCAGAGCAACGAAGGTGAAGCAGAGCTCATTGATAGATTAAACATCCGCCGTATCCGGTCGGCTAAACTCCGAACACATCTTCCCTTCTTAAGAATGACTTCAGTGCCGTTCTTTGTTCTTTTCTCAGAGAAAAGCTTAACTCAAGTCTTCCAGAGTCACGGCCAAAGCTGATTCGACAGACCGCCGTTCGCCAGCGTCTGTGTTTACTAGAAGCACGCAAACGCAACTCTGCCGTCATTATGTTAAGCCCCGCCCACCGACTCTATACACGATGTGATTGGCCCGACCAGAGTTTGGTTTTTACAGCTCAGAAGTGTATTGAGAGTTGCTAGACGGCACTCGTGGCAGATTAGATTTGCTGCCGCTAGGATGCGTCTAGATTTCTAGGCTAGTACAACCCAGCCTTGGATCGGCAACTTTACAAAATTGTTGGAATAAGGTGAGGATGTCATGTTCAATTCTACTTGTTGATTAAAGTAGCTTGTCAAATGTGTTTGAAGTATTAACGTTACTGCATGTTAGGGATGAGTGATATCATATGACAATACATATCGTAGATTCGTGAAATAATATAAAATGTGAATCGATGGAACTTTTTCTAAATCATTTCCATAGATAGGCCTATCGGGGTAAGCACATATATCTGTGCAGCTTTTAGTGGGCAGGAATAATGGGAATGTTGGAGTGGAAAAAGAAGTAAGGGCGGATGAGTTATTGACGTAATTTGTGTTATTATAACTGCCGCTAAAGGAAATTCAAATTCAAATTGAAAACGAAAGTTTCTAAGCAGTTGCACACATCTAAATGCTTTTTGGCATTCAGAATAGGCCCAGATCAGTGGCGATTTCTTTAAGACTGCAAGGGAAGCTCGGCTTCCCTTATAATGTCACAAAATTAATGGTCAAATATGTACTATTATATCAACATTGTATTGACTAAAAATGCGTTAGAAAACGGTCATCTCAAAGACGAGTTCGTTCAGAATCAGTTACATATAGCAGGTCGGCTGACTCGATTTCCTTCTCATACATTCCCGCAGGGTCAGTGCATTTCCCTATTGAAGCCCAGCGTCCATTGACTTCAATGGGGCTGCTTTGAACGGTTTTTTTCAGCGCTTCGAAGCTAGACGGTCATTGGATAAACGCTGCGATTATGTCCCGCCCACGGACGCTCAGCGTCTCTGGGAGTGAATGGGGAGTGGGCTGGCCCGGACTCCGAGCTTCTGCGTGATGATTGGAGGGTCTGCATCTCCTTTTGACTGACAGCGATTCTGTACTATAAGGAATCACTGAAGCTATTCGCGCTCAGTCCCATCGCGGATTTCTCAAGTTCAGTCGAAATAAAAACTGCTGCAACCTATTTCTTTGATATTTGCTTGGCGAAATTGCTTGATTTTCATCATACATTTCACACAATTATACACTAACTTCCTTGTTTCAGTTTTACAGAGTTTAATTTTTTTTTTTTAGATCGTTCATTCATTCACAGGGTAACAGACCATTTTCTTGAAAAGGAATATAGGGCAGAATTTACTTTTAAATAAATAAGACAATTGGCCGAAAATGAGCTTCCCCTCTCTGACAGACCAGTAGCCGCCACTGGCCCAGATAGATTACAGCCTAATATGGATACTGTAGCGTCCCGCTACTATAATAACCAGGCTTGTTCGATATCGTTCGAATACTTTATTAATGAACTGCTGGGTTACTGTTCTGGCCGCAACCCACGCCGTACACAACATGCGTTATCACCCGTGCTCTCTCTCTGAACTACCCGCTTCCTCTCTCAACTCCCACTCTAGCCCCCCCCCCCCGGCTGGAACTCCACCCCTTAAAGTGAACGAGCACTAACAGTTAGAACCACTTCTTACTAAATGAACACTGTTAACCATCAACACTTTAACTAATGTCTTCCAGCATTTTAAATGACATTACACTGCCCCCCCCTTAATAAGAAGAACCCTCCTCCGCGAGGGGGCAGACAAAGTCTTTAAGGTGTCCAGGCAGGCGCCTCTGCCTCCTTGGCCGCCTATCAAGCTGAGCGTCTGGGCTTGCCAGAGTATGGGGGGTTGGGACATGGGAAGCAGGGGAAAGTTCTAGGTAAGTGGCTGAATGTGGGGTGTTTAGGGCAAGGGACTCAAGAACAACTGAGGTGAGGGGCGTGGGCATGGGGTCAACACTGTTTTTTGAGGCAAGGGGGCTGGCTTTCCGCTTTTCGAAAGAGGCGGTCAGGTTGCCTCTGTATGGGGCCAGTCTGTCTCTGTGCAGGGCTACCTTCCTGCCTCTAGGCGGCATCTGCACCCTATACACTACCTCTCCCACCCTCTCTAGAACCAAGCAGGGGCCCACCCAGTGGCAGTCAAGCTTCGGGGAGTGTCCTCTTTTTTTTTCGGGTTATACACCCAAACTGACTCACCAGCCTGGAAGTCCCTGCCCTTGCTTCTAACATCATAGTTCCTCTTTTGTCTCATGCCAGCCTTTCCCATTTGCTCCCTAGCGAACACATGGGCTGTTTCCATCCGATCCTGCAACTGCCTTGCATACTCTGGTCCAGCTGGTACACTCGGCGTATCTGGGGGCTTCCCGAACAACAACTCTGGGGGGGTCCGTAGCTCACGCCCCAACATGAGCAATGCAGGGGTGCATAGTGTGGAGTCCTGTACTGCAGATCTGTAGGCCATGAGAACGAAAGGGAGGTGAGTGTCCCAATCTCGCTGGTGGTCAGCTGTAAGGATGGCTAGCTGCTTGGCCAAGGTCCTGTTAAATCTTTCCACAAGGCCGTCGCTTTGGGGGTGTAGGGGTGTTGTGCGTGTTTTCTCTATGCCAAGCCTTTCGCACATGGCCGTAAACAGCTTGGATTCAAAATTCCTCCCTTGATCACTATGAATGATCTCTGGCATACCGAACCTGCTGAACATCCCCTCCACCAGTGCATCAGACACTGTCTCTGCTTCCTGGTTTGGTATCGCATAGGCCTCTGGCCACTTTGTAAAATAGTCCATTGCGGTGAGAATGAACCGGTTACCTCTCTCAGTAACAGGGAAGGGGCCCATGATGTCCACAGCTACTCTTTCCATTGGTGCTCCTACAGCCTGCTGTTGAAGTTTGGCATGAGACTGATCAAGCGGACCCTTGTAAGCTGCACAGACATCACATCTGCGGCAGAAATCCTCCATGTCCCTTCTGTGCTGACCCCAGTAGAACCCTTGGCGAAGACGGCGGAGTGATTTGGACACCCCGAAATGGCCTGACCCCGTACTCCCATGACAAGCAGTTAACACTGCTTCCTTCAGTGTCTTGGGCACTACCACTTGCCATCTGTCCTCCCCAGTTGCAGGCTCCTTCCATGCCCGCTGGAGTACTCCCTCGCTCAGCCGCAGTGTGTTGAATTTTGACCACAGTCCCTTTGTGACCAACGAACACCCCGTAACATCCCCCCAATTGGGTCTCCGCTGTGCCTCCAGCCAGCGCAGCACTGGTTTCAAATCATCATCCTGCTCCTGCTGATATTTCCACTCTGGTGCATCAACCACCCTCAGTGCCCCACATGAAGGCTGTGCCGGCTCGTTCTCCAGACACAGTTCCCTCTCCTGTGTCTCTCTTTTCTCACAGTGACGGCAGCCCTCGGCAGCACAGGGGCGACGTGACAAAGCATCGGCGTTGGTGTGGCTAGCCCCGGGTCTATGAACTACTGTGAAGTCGAATGACTGGAGTTCTTCCAGCCACCGGGCTACTTGACCTTCAGGCTCCTTGAAGGACATCAACCATTGGAGCGCAGCATGGTCTGTCCTTATTGTGAATGGAGCACCACAGAGGTAGTATTTGAAGTGCCTCACTGCCATTACCACTGCAAGGAGCTCACGTCTGGTGACACAATAGCGCCTCTCACACTTATTAAAGACTCTGCTAAAGTATGCCACCACCTTCTCTCCGTCTGGTCTCTCCTGCGATAAAACCGCGCCCATGCCGACATTGCTTGCGTCTGTGTCTAAAATGAAAGGCAGTTTTGTGTCAGGTGGAACGAGAACTGGAGCTTCAATCAAAGCTAGCCGAAGGGTATCAAACGCCTTCTGGCACTCATCCGTCCAGACAAAGGCATGGTCTTTCCGTTGTAGGTGAAAGAGGGGCGCCCCTATGCCTGAGAATCCCCTTACAAACCTCCTGTAGTAAGAGGCTAGTCCCAGGAAACTTTTCAGTTGTCTCAGGTCTGTAGGGGTTGGCCAGTCTCTAATGGTGTGAATTTTGTCCTCCAGGGTGCCTATGCCCTCCCTCCCCAACTTGTGTCCAAGGAACTCAACTTCCCGCCTCATGAAGTGGCATTTATCTGGATGCAGTTTCAGGCCTGCCGCTGCCACTCTTTCTAGCACCCGACGTAGGGAGTCAAGGGCCTCATCAAACGACTCACCATGGACAAGTAGATCATCTAGATATACAAGACATTCACGGCGAGGAACTCCTGCCAGCACTTTGTCCATGAGCCGTTCAAACGAGGCAGGAGCATTGCAGAGCCCGAATGGGAGGACCTTGAACTGCCAGAGACCCCTATTTGTGCGGAATGCAGTTTTGGGAGCAGATTCAGGAGACAATGGCACTTGCCAGTAGCCGCTCCTCAAGTCAAGGGTGGAGAACCAGGAAGAACCGGCCACCAAGTCGAGGGACTCATCCACTCTAGGCAGAGGATATGAATCCTTTTTCGTAACTTTGTTGAGCTGCCTATAGTCTATGCAGAACCGCCATCTGGGACTATTTTTCCGCGGCACCATGACAACTGCTGAAGCCCACGGGCTCTCTGAGGGCTCCACTATACCTGCCTGCAGCATTTCCTCCAGCTCCTTATCCGCAGCTTCCTGTCGAGCAAGGGGGAGACGACGTGGCCTTACTCTTGTCGGGCGGGCATCACCTGTGTCAATAATATGCTGCACTAAATGGGTTAGGCCTACTTCCTTCTCATTAAGGGCAAAAATGTCCTTGAAATCCTCCATGACTTCCCACAAGCGCACTTTTTGTTCCTCACTTAAGCCATCACAGTTTTTGGACCAAATGTCTCTCACAGCCGAGATCCGAGTCTCTCTCTCGTCTCTGCTCAATCCACTGTCCAAACAATAGTCATCATGTGTTGGCGAAAGGAAGGAGGGAGGGGATGCAGCTTTATAATCGGGGGTGTGGTGTGCGTAACAATTCAAACTAATGGGCGGTGATTCCACACAGAGGGGTGTTGGCGCACCGGCTGGGTTTTCTGCTCCGAGGGCATGCCTGGATGTGTCTGCTGAATACACAGCTAGGGGCACTGGGGTCAGACTTGTAGCAGGATGGGTCAGTTGTACTGAACGGCCATCAGGGAGGGTAAGTAAGTCCCTACATAGGTCCAGCACACAGCCAACGGCCCTCAAGAAATCCAGTCCTAGAATGCAGGGGTCCTGCACTTCAGCCACCCATGCCTGGAATGACACACACAGACCTCCTATGTCAAACAGGAAGAGACCTTTCCCTTTTATTGGCGCAAAGTCACCAGTCACAGTTTTCAGGCGAGCAGACGTTGGTTCCAAAGCTGTCCCCACAGGAACAAGATCAGGTCGAACCAGTGTTGCATTTGATCCAGTGTCAACAAGGGCTGTGCAAGCGGCTCCTGCCACTGTAATGGGTATGTGGCAGAAATTTCCTACATAAGACCAGCCAACTACCATAAGAGTTTCTGTAGGTCGCAGTTTAATCCCTTCCTCCACTCGCTGCCCCTCGTCCTCAGCCAGGGGCGAGGTATGGGAAATATCATCACGGGCCCGTGCCCCCCCATCTACACGGGCCCCAGGGCGTTTCCCTGCACTTGACCAATCCTAGGGCACTGTCTGATCAGATGGCCTGTTTGGCCACAGCCCCAGCAAACTGCAGGTCGGCGGCGTGGGCGGGGTTCTGAGGCGGAGCGGCCCGGGTGCAGCGTGGCAGCATTTGTATAATTATCCATCCACACAGGTGGCCTCTGGCTCAATTCAGTCATTTCTGCCGCTCTCACTATTGGAGTAACCTCATTTGCATCAATTTCAGCCCCTAAAATCTCCCTTTCAATAGCCAGTTCCAGCGCTTCACTCAGTGTGATTGGGTGAGCCAGCTGCGTTTGTATACGGAGCTCTCTTGGGCTGAGCGCCTGGATAAATCTGTCTCTAGCAAGCTCATTCTGGACTGATGGTGGCATTTCAGCATAGGCGCGTTTACATAAGCATTCAATGTCATTGGCCAAAATGCGGAGGGGCTCACCTTGTCGTCTGCGTCTGTTATGAAATTCTGTCCTTAAAAGGACAGGCTGGCTACATTGTCCAAACCGTCTATGAAGAGCCCCTACCAATGCATTATAATCATTCCTTTCTGCAGGACTCAACAACAACAGGCAGGCAGCCGCATCATCAGTGAGGCACAGCGCTAACTGCAAGGCTTTGTGATTTTCAGACCAGCCTGCAGCATCTGCTAACAGTTCAAACTGGGCTTTGAATGCATCCCAATCAGTCTTACCCGAGAACCGTGGTGTTTTGATTGCGAGCGTGTCTGAGTCACTCATGTATTGGCCGCGAGCCTGGGCGCCGCCATGTTTGTTTACATCCCGCGTCTTCACATCTTTGCGAGAATGCGTCGTGCCGGCCCGCACATGCGCTGTAATGTCGGCGCCACTTTGCTGGTGTACAAACTCACCGCGCGGGGCGAAGGGAGGCGCGAATCCAGCTTCAGCAGCCTTTAGCATCATAGCCTCTCTCATCCTGGCTGCATCGCTCGAAACCCAGCGTGGGTCTGCCGTCGGGCCGTGTGTCCACAAGCACTCGCCTTTTCCCTTTTCAATGTCCTCCGCCATCTCCTGTTTCACTTTCGGCCGCGCCCCGTAGTCCATCTCGGCGAATTCACAGATCTTGCGTTGAAGTCCGTCACTTCTGACACCAAATGTAGCGTCCCGCTACTATAATAACCAGGCTTGTTCGATATCGTTCGAATACTTTATTAATGAACTGCTGGGTTACTGTTCTGGCCGCAACCCACGCCGTACACAACATGCGTTATCACCCGTGCTCTCTCTCTGAACTACCCGCTTCCTCTCTCAACTCCCACTCTAGCCCCCCCCCCGGCTGGAACTCCACCCCTTAAAGTGAACGAGCACTAACAGTTAGAACCACTTCTTACTAAATGAACACTGTTAACCATCAACACTTTAACTAATGTCTTCCAGCATTTTAAATGACATTACAATACCTTCACTGAATTGCCAATTTCACATGTATTTGGTGTATTTTCAAAATACAAAATACTGTATTTGTATTTAAATACATTTTTCCACACAGTATTTTGTATTTGTATTTAAATAAAATTTTCCTCACAGTATTTTGTATTTGTATTTTAAATACATTTCCATGTATTTAATGCCCATCTCTGGTTGAATCAATGCCACGTAGAATTAAGGCAGTTCTGAAGGCAAAATGGTCAAACTCAGTATTAGTATGGGGTTCCTAATAATCCTTTAGGTGAGTGTATTACCAACATTGTAACAATTAAAAACAGGTTGAAAATCTGCAAAGTTAAGCAGAACTTCTCTGTGTCTGCTAAACTCCCAAAGGAAGGGGGCAGAGTAAAGCATCTGCTATCCAGACCGTCCAAACCCCAAGCCATTGCTTTTAGCAGGGTATCGTGCCAAAGAGAAAATAAAATAAGCCTTTCCGAATTGGAAGTGGCCTCGGAAGAGAGCTATGAGAGCTCTCACAGCTGCTCATTCAATCTGAGGAAAACCCCAAAGTTATTTCAAGCAATTTAGTGAAAGCACACTAAGAATAGAGCGCCTCAGGCAGCTTCCACATCCTCATGCCCACCACTCCACTTATTTGATATAAAAAGTTAATAACTGTATTTGATCTATTTCTGCCATTAAAGAATATTTGGATGAGCTGGGATCACTCATATAAATAGCTTGGTGTCTCTCGCTCCCCTTTTCAAAACAGACTGGATTTATAACCAACAAATGGAAGAATTGACAAAGAATTGGTGCTGAGTTGGAAAATGTCTGAGATATATTGACCCCACCTGGGGAGAGAGCTTTAAACTGTGTAAAAATAATATTTCTAATAAAGTCTGTCTTCTGGCATCAAAACACCAAGAGTGATTTTTTTTTCACAGAGGTTAGAAACCCATTCATCTGAACCCCAAAGTGGATTTACACAAACTGAGAAAGTAAAAAAAAAATCTGCCCTATAATTCTCAGTTCCACTTGCATGGAAACTCATGAATATTCATGAGAGCTGGAAGATCTGATAAACCGAGAATCTCGTAACAGCGTATTTTTTTACACACCGAGGGGAGGAGGCAAATTACTAATTACAGCCCTAAACAGCAACGTGAATTTTTTTTATTTTTTTTTTTATTTTATTTTTTTTTTTTTAAAAAAGGTGGGGGTAAAATGTGTGAAGTGTCTTAGTGTCTTCCCCTCTCACTTTCCCCTGAAGTTAGTCTGCGACTATCATGAACTCTCCAGACTACGATGACAGCACCGCGTTCCTGGGGGACTGGGGGCCTTTCCAGAGGACTGTGTTCGCTCTTCTGTGTTTTAGCATTATTCCCAATGGCTTCACGGGGTTATCCATGGTTTTCATGGGCGATACCCCCGCTCATCACTGCCTCATCCCCGCGGCTCTGAACATCACGGATGAATGGAGAAACGCGTCTATTCCTCTGGAGGAGGAGGAGGACTCTCGCCTCAGCAAATGCTCCAGACCCCGAGTGGACATCATCAAGAATTACTCGGACATTGGTTTGCTCCCGTGGGTGGATGTGAATGTCTCAAATATTCCTCGAGAAGCCTGTTTGGACGGATGGGTGTATGATAAAGGAACGTACATCTCCACGATTGTTACAGAGGTTCGTTTTTCGATGCTTTCTCCTTACTTCTGCCAGAGCCAATGTGCGTATGCCCAGCTGAAAGTCAAATTCGGGAGTAATGAGCAGGGCCGTAGCGGTGCCCCGGGGCACGGGCTGTTGCTGCGGGCGCTCTTGCAGCTGCGGACCGGTTCGTCTCCACCTGTCGCTCCGCTATAGCGACGGCCCTGAGTAGGGCAGAAGTCACTTTTTTATTCCGGTGAACTTTTTCAAAGGTAAAAGTTTTGTGAAATTTGTTTCTTAATAGACACATGCCATGAAGTATTATTGACTACAAAACGATTTTACATTTTTGCTCGTTTGTCACCATAGAGTTTGCGTAACCCCCTGAGGACTAAGGAGCCTAGTCTCATATGAAAACTGCGCGTAGGCTACGTTCTTCACGTTTAATGTCAGTAAACACACAGACAGAATGCTGCAATACAAAAGCTAGTGTTTTAGATTAAGTATGATTTGTGGAAAATTTCACAATCACATATGATGTTTCAGTGTTTCTCATTGCCCTTTGTGTGAAATAATGTCACAGGCTACGCGATATAGTGAATAACGGTCTACGCCATGTATGTGTTTAAATAATGGTAATCTAGCCAGGTCGGCTCAAATAGACTATTGCAAACATTTCGTGAGTGATTCACTTCCCTATTCTGACTTGTTAAATGTTTCACAGTGCAGTTTGTCCCAATTAACCCTTTCGTAAGTGATTAACTTCACTATTCTAATTTGTTAAATGTTTCACAGTGCAGTTTGGGCCAGTTAACCCTTCCCTGAGAGCTTAACTCCACTATTCTGATTTGTTAAGTGTTCCACAGTGCAGTTTTGGGTCAGTTAACCCTTCCCTGAGGAAGCATATGTCTCTGCATGATAGTAATAGGAGTTACTAGATCAGTGGGCAAGGAAATAGAGTGACTTTTTTTAAACTTGATTTACCCACATCACAGTGTGGGTAGGGTTTAGGGGTGGGATCGAGTGAATGGGATCGTTTTCATTGCATGATTTATAAACACCCATCAGTTTGAAAACACCCACAAATTTAGAAATAACCACATTTGTTCTATTCTGATTTGTGAACGGGTTTACAGTGCAGTTTGTCCAAATTAACCCTTTCCTGAGTGTCTAACTTCACTATTCTGATTTGTTAAATGTTTCACAGTGCAGTTTGGGCCACTTAACCCTTTCTTGAGCGCTTAACTTTACTATTCTGATTTGTTAAATGTTTCAAAGTGCAGTTTTGGTCAGTTAACCCTTCCCTGAGGGCTTAACTTCACTATTCTGATTTTTTAAATGTTTCACAGTGCAGTTTTGGTCAGTTAATCCTTTCCTGAGCGCTTAACTTCACTATTCTGATTTGTGATCAGTTTCACAGTTTAGTTTGGGTCAGTTAACCCTTTCCTGAGCGCTTAACTTCACTATTCTGATTTGTTAAATGTTTCACATTGCAGTTTGGGTCAGTTAACCCTTTCTTGAGCGCTTAACTTTACTATTCTGATTTGTTAAATGTTTCAAAGTGCAGTTTTGGTTAAGTTAACCCTTTCCTGAGCGCTTAACTTTACTATTCTGATTTGTTAAATGTTTCAAAGTGCAGTTTTGGTCAGTTAACCCTTCCTTGAGAGCTTAACTTCACTATTCTGATTGGTTAAATGCTTCACAGTGCAGTTTTGGTCAGTTAATCCTTTCCTGAGCGCTTAACTTCACTAATCTGATTTATTAAATGTTTCACAGTGCAGTTTTGGTCAGTTAACCCTTCCCTGAGAGCTTAACTTCACTATTCTGATTTGTTAAATGTTTCACAGTGCAGTTTGTCCCAATTAACCCTTTTGTGAGTGCTTAACTTCACTATTCTGATTTGTTAAATGTTTCAAAGTGCAGTTTGGGCCAGTTAACCCTTCCCTGAGTGCTTAACATCACTATTGTGATTATTTAAATGTTTTACAGTGCAATTTGGGTCAGTTAACCCTTCCCTGAGCGCTTGACTTTGCTATTCGGATTTGTTAAATGTTTCACCGTGCATTTTGGGTAAGTTAACCCTTTCCTGAGTGATTAACTTTACTATTCTGATTTGTTAAATGGTTCACAGTGCAGTTTCTCTCAATTAACCCTTTCCTGAGAGCTTAACTTCACTATTCTGATTTGTAAAATGGTTCACAGTGCATTTTTGGTCAATTAACCCTTTCCTGAGAGCTTAACTTCACTATTCTGATTTGTTAAATGTTTCACAGTGCAGTTTTGGTAAGTTAACCCTTCCTTGAGAGCTTAACTTTACTATTCGGATTTGTTAAATGCTTCACAGTGCAGTTTTGGTCAGTTAATCCTTTCCTGAGCGCTTAACTTCACTATTCTGATTTATTAAATGTTTCACAGTGCAGTTTTGGTCAGTTAATCCTTTCCTGAGAGCTTAACTTCACTATTCTGATTTGATAAATGTTTCATAGTGCAGTTTGTCCCAATTAACCCTTTCGTGAGTGCTTAACTTCACTATTTTGATTTGTTAAAAGTTTCAAAGTGCAGTTTGGGCCAGTTAACCCTTCCCTGAGAGCTTAACTTCACTATTCTGATTTGTTAAATGCTTCACAGTGCAGTTTTGGTCAGTTAATCCTTTCCTGAGCGCTTAACTTCACTATTCTGATTTGTGAACGGTTTCACAGCGTAGTTTGGGTCAATTAACCCTTCCCTGAGAGCTTAACTTCACTATTCTGATTTATTAAATGTTTCACAGTGCAGTTTTGGTCAGTTAACCCTTCCCTGAGAGCTTAACTTCACTATTCTGATTTGTTAAATGTTTCACAGTGCAGTTTGTCCCAATTAACCCTTTTGTGAGTGCTTAACTTCACTATTCTGATTTGTTAAATGTTTCAAAGTGCAGTTTGGGCCAGTTAACCCTTCCCTGAGTGCTTAACATCACTATTGTGATTATTTAAATGTTTTACAGTGCAATTTGGGTCAGATAACCCTTCCCTGAGTGCTTGACTTTACTATTCGGATTTGTTAAATGTTTCACCGTGCATTTTGGGTAAGTTAACCCTTTCCTGAGTGATTAACTTTACTATTCTGATTTGTTAAATGGTTCACAGTGCAGTTTCTCTCAATTAACCCTTTCCTGACAGCTTAACTTCACTATTCTGATTTGTTAAATGTTTCACAGTGCAGTTTGGGTCAGTTAACCCTTCCCTGAGCGCTTGACTTTACTATTTCGGATTTGTTAAATGTTTCACCGTGCATTTTGGGTAAGTTAACCCTTTCCTGAGTGATTAACTTTACTATTCTGATTTGTTAAAGGTTTCACAGTGCAGTTTGGGTCAGTTAACCCTTTCCTGAGCGCTTAACTTTACTATTCTGATTTGTTAAATGTTTCAAAGTGCAGTTTTGGTCAGTTAACCCTTCCTTGAGAGCTTAACTTCACTATTCTGATTTGTTAAATGCTTCACAGTGCAGTTTTGGTCAGTTAACCCTTTCCTGAGCGCTTAACTTCACTATTCTGATTTATTAAATGTTTCACAGTGCAGTTTTGGTCAGTTAACCCTTCCCTGAGAGCTTAACTTAACTATTCTGATTTGATAAATGTTTCACAGTGCAGTTTGTCCCAATTAACACTTTCGTGAGTGCTTAACTTCACTATTTTGATTTGTTAAAAGTTTCAAAGTGCAGTTTGGTCCAGTTAACCCTTCCCTGAGTGCTTAACATCACTATTGTGATTTTTTAAATGTTTTACAGTGGAATTTGGGTCAGTTAACCCTTCCCTGAGCGCTTGACTTTACTATTCGGATTTGTTAAATGTTTCACCGTGCATTTTGGGTAAGTTAACCCTTTCCTGAGTGATTAACTTTACTATTCTGATTTGTTAAATGGTTCACAGTGCAGTTTCTCTCAATTAACCCTTTCCTGACAGCTTAACTTCACTATTCTGATTTGTTAAATGTTTCACAGTGCAGTTTGTGTCAGTTAACCCTTCCCTTAGTGCTTAACATCACTATTGTGATTATTTAAATGTTTTACAGTGGAATTTGGTTCAGTTAACCCTTCCCTGAGCGCTTGACTTTACTATTCGGATTTGTTAAATGTTTCACCGTGCATTTTGGGTAAGTTAACCCTTTCCTGAGTGATTAACTTTACTATTCTGATTTGTTAAATGGTTCACAGTGCAGTTTCTCTCAATTAACCCTTTCCTGACAGCTTAACTTCACTATTCTGATTTGTTAAATGTTTCACAGTGCAGTTTGTGTCAGTTAACCCTTCCCTTAGTGCTTAACATCACTATTGTGATTATTTAAATGTTTTACAGTGCAATTTGGGTCAGTTAACCCTTTCCTGAGTGCTTAACATCCCTATTCTGATTTGTTAATTTTTCACAGTGCAGTTTGGGTCAGTTAACCCTTCCCAGAGTGTGTAACTTCACTATTCTGATTTGTGAACGGTTTCACAGCGCAGTTTAGGTCAGTTAACACTTTGCTGAGTGCTTAACTTTACTATTCTGATTTGTTAAAAGTTTCACAGTGCTGTTTGGTTCTGTTAACCCTTCCCTGAGTGCTTAACTTCACTACTCTAATTTGTTAAATGTTTCACAGTGCAGTTTATGTCAGTTAAGCCTTTCCTGAGCGCTTAACTTCACTATACTGATTTGTTTGATTTGTATGTTATAGATTACTAGTATCAACAAAGACAATGCTATGGGAAATATACTTTAGAGGAGTTAAAGTGTGACAAACTGTCTGCTAAACACTATATGATGATTTACATGCTGTCTTGCTGGGGCTTTGAATTAATGTTTGCAATGTGGAATGGGCTTCAGCAGTCTTCATTTGCTCTTTTTCTCTGTCTTCTTTTTGTGGAGCCTTGTAATTTTTTTTTCAACAACAGCCAATTTTGTGTTTATATATATTAAATGGGGTACAATAATTTGATTAGACAATAATTCCAAGGATTTCTGGGGAGTAAGCTGGAAAAAACACACAGGATTAGTGGAATCAGTGGACCTTTAGCAGAGCGATAACATAAAGCTTTAATGGGTATCCTTTGAGGATAAGAAGAGGAGAAGGGCAAGAAGGGCAGTGGCTCTAGCCCCTGGACCACCCTCCCTGGCCCAAACTGCACTTTGAAACATTTAATAAACCAGAATAGTGAAGATAAGCACTCAGGAAAGAGTTAACTGACCCAAACTGAATTGTAAAACCTTTAAAAATTCAGAATAGTGAAGTTATGCGCTCAAGGAATGGTTAATTGACCCAAACTGCACTGTGTAACCTTCCACAAATCAGAATAATGAAGTTATGCACTCAGGGAAGGGTTAACTTAACTGACCCAAACTGCACTGTGAAACCGTTCACAAATTAGAATAGTGAAGTTATGCACTCAGGGAAGGGTTAACTGACCCAAACTGCACTGTGAAACCGTTCACAAATTAAAATAGTGAAGTTAAGCACTCAAGAAAGGGTTAGCTGGCCCAAACTGCACTGTGAAACACTTATCAAATCAGAATAGTGAAGTTAAGCACTCAGAAAAGGGTTAGCTGGCCCAAACTACACTGTGAAACCATTCACAAATCACAGTAGTGAAGTTAAGAGCTCAGAAAAGAGTTAACTTAGCCAGACTGTGCTGTGAAACTGTTTACAAATCAGAATAGTGAAGTTAAGTGCTCATGAAAGGGTTATTTTTTATTTTTTTACAAATCAAGCAGTTCAAGATGACATTCGTTTTACAACTTTTGTAGCTTCACACATCATAAAATTAGGAGTCACTGTGAAAAAGAAAATCACTGGAACAGAGGATATTATTTGGATGTCAACGGCATCGCACTCCAGGGTTATAGCCAAACAAAATATTTAAAAAAAAACGAAATGGGTTCTACGTCATGTATTTACTGACTCTTATAATTGGATATGTAATGGCTTTACAGATAATTATGAAACAAAACAAAAGATATAATATCACTAAAAGATATTAAGGTAAAATCAAACCAATACTTGGAACAACAGATTTAAACAAAATAATTTTAAAACAATATCAGTGTGGTATTGACATTTATAAGCAGTACTCTTGATTATATCTTATATGTTCATATATTAATCAGTAAATAATACTTTTTTTACATCTGTGATTAAAAAATCCATAAGGTTACTGTTATAGCCCTTTTGACAACTAGCCCCGGTCTGCAATTTTCCTATATTCCTATATCATGACAGATTGTCAGAATAATGTAAATTCAGTGGCTTTCATGAGTCTGACTGTAACTTTTAACAACTTAACTTTGATTTTTTTTTTCTTTCTCAAATGGATATAATCACTTCAAAACCTGAATTGTTTGTTCAATGGCAGTGGGATTTGGTGTGTTCCGATGACTGGAGAGTGCCATTGACCACCTCGCTCTTCTTCTCTGGTGTTTTGACTGGTTCTTTCATCTCTGGACAGATTGCTGACAGGTTAGAAAGCATCAAATTCATGTTTATGAAACTCCTATCAAAGCAAGCCATTAGTGTTCACAACAAAAATGGCCATCTAGTTTGTATATATTTCTCTACCAAATGAAAATAGTTCCAAAAGCAGCCGAAATATCAGAAGATATTTGAGGTCTTTTTTCCCAGTCCCAATGGCAAAAATTGTCCCATTTTTCTTGAATTCAATGTATTAAGTAATTAATACATAAACAGCTTAATGCACAGATCCACTGATGTATCGGATTCAAATTGTGAAAGCAGTAGACTATATATAGGAAGTGACCAAAACATGCTCAGTCACTGCAATCTTGTGAAAACTGGAAAGTTCTTTATTGGAAATAAACTTGTTTCTTCTTGGTTTCCAGGTTTGGCAGGAAAATAGTGCTGTTTGTTACCATGGCGATTCAGACGGTATTCACCTTCATTCAAGTCTTCTCCCCATCTTGGTTGATTTTTTGCTTGTTGTTTTTCATTGCTGGAATGGGCCAGATTTCAAACTATTTGACAGCATTTGCTTTAGGTAAAGGCTTTTGATTTGCTGTGATTTATTTAGTATACACTTATTATTTGCTTTACATTACTGTACTGTTTTCAGTCATACACCAATCAGGCATAACATTTTGAAATTATTAACACCTTATCTGCCACAGAAATACACTAAAAACGGAGAAGAAGAGTTGTGGCTAGCAGGGGTATAGCAGTGGTTGGAGGTGAGGCAAAATCTCACAATAAAATAACAATAAATACATTTGCTACTTAACAGATGTATTTTATTCATGCCTACACCTACCCCAACCCAAAACACACCCTTACAGTAATGCAGATACGGTCATTAAATGAGGCGATATTGATGTGCGCATGCCCAGTGCCCGTAGTTGTATCCCTTACCTCTTTCACCGTGCTGGACGTAGTGTGATGACATCACCGTTTCAGAAAATATACGGATTCGCTGTCCACACGAAGACGGAAGATGATCGTTTTCAGATTTATTCGCTTTGGGACCCGGTTTCGAAAAATATCGGATGCATGCTTCTAAAACGCCGGATCCGTTTGGACGAAACGCTGATACGGTACAAAATGTATACATATACAGCTAAACGCGTCTCCATGTGGACGGGGCCTTAGTAGCAGGAAAAATGGCCAAGCATAAGGATTTGAGTGAGTCTGACAAGGGTGAGAGTTGACAAGAGTTTGACATCAAATTGTGATGGCTAGAAGACTGGGTCAGAGCATCTCCAATGCTGCATTTCTTGTGGGCTGTCTATAGAGACCAAATTACTCAAAATGAAAAAGATTAATTTAATAATTTGATAATTTATTTAATTAAATATGAATTAGATAATTAAATGAATAAATAAATGTGTCTATTTATTTTGTAAAATTACATGCAATTGTTTAATATATTTCACAATTACCTCTTTCACACACACTATTGTTGTGTTTAAAAATCAATTTTTTCATTATTTAATGTGCTTGTAAAGCCGTTTTTCATAATAATATGCTGCATTTACGAACTTGACACCTATTTGACGAATCATGCATTTCCAAAGCACGATTTTCCCAAAGACTTTTTTCATAATAATAGAGGACATTTCACAAATGCCAATCAACAGGCAGTGGGCGGTGCTTGGTGCTGATTGGATAATCCTTTCAGATTGATGCCTTTTTTGGTCTGGATCTGGCAAGTGGCAAGGGGAAATAGGGGAATTGATGGCGGTAGGAATTGATCAAGATAAAAACGCACTGCCTTAAACACAGACACAGTTCTCATAGTTTTCAGGTTTTTAGAGTCAAAATACATTTTCAGTCACAAATCAGAAATGAGAAGCACCCTTGGTGTCCCGTGATGTCATCACACCACACACAGATCAATCTGTCATGTCTGCCTACTCTTCAACTTCAAACCAATCAGCACCAAGCACCGCCCACTGCCTGTTGATTGGCATTTGTGAAATGTCCTCTATTATTATGAAAATAATATTTGGGAAAATCGTGCTTTGGAAATGCATGATTCGTCAAATAGGTGTCAAGTTCGTAAATGCAGCATATTATGAAAAACGGCTTTTTAAAAAAGCACATTAAATAATGAAAAAATAGATTTTTAAACGCAACAATAGTGTGTGTGAAAGAGGTAATTATGAAATATATTAAACAATTTCATGTAATTTTACAAAATAAATAGACACATTTATTTATTTAATTATCTAAATTATATTTAAATTAATTATCTAATTATTAAATTAATAAATAAATTATTTAATTAATTATATAATTATTTCAGAATAAACTGGTACATTTAATTGTTGTTTGATTGAATTCATTTTTTTTTATTATTATTTCATTTTGAGTAATTTGGTCCACCTAACCGGTGTGCAGTGGTCAGTATCTATCAAAAGTGCTCCAAGAGGACCAGTGGAGAACCGGCCACAGGGTCATGGGCGGCCAAGGCTCATTGATGCACGTGGGGAGCGAAGGCTGGCTCGTGGGGTCCGATCAAACAGACGAGCTACTGGAGCTCAAACTGCTCCAGAAGTTAATGCTGGTTCTGATAGAAAGCTGTCAGAATACACAGAGCAGCTCAGTTTGAGGTGTATGGGGCGGCATAGCCGCTGACCAGTCAGGGTGCCCATGCTGACCCCTGACCCCGCTGAAAGCACCAACAGTGGCACGTGAGCATCAAGGGGGTAATCTAGCGCTCGGAAAGCGTTCCACCCCTAGAGGCTGCCATTGCTAACCAAGCCATTAGCATCCCATTGACTCCCATTCATTTTTGAATCACTTTGACAGTGAATAACTTTACATCTGAGACGTTTAAAGACTCCATTTGTCCATTGTTTATTTCTAAAGAAACACGACAATGCATAAAAGGCTCCGTTACCTTGTATCTTACACTATCGCCCCGCAGAAGCTGTTTTTGTAAAAATAGGCCAATGATTGCGTCATAACCAACGCGACTCTGTCGCACAGTTGAGAAATTACCGTATAGACCTGAGGAGACGCTCGCAGGCAATATTTTACTGTCTATGAGGCAGTCGGGGGGACGTGGAGACATAAAGTCTGATAAAGTCAAGGGAGAAGAATGGAGAGAAGCCCATAGTGAGCCAAAAGCAACGGAAGAAAATATTTAAACAACGTGATTCAGATTTCATTTTCCACAACTACTAGAAGACCTACAGCTGTCAGACAGGTTGCTCACGTCACATCTACGTCCTCAAGCTCAGTCTGAGCCTGCGCAGTTCGCTCCGCCATCAGGAAGTGAGTGCTCCTATATTGACATCACTTAACGCCGTAGAAGTCAATGGGATAGCTCAGTCCATTTCTTTTACTGTCTATGGTGAGCATCAGAACTGGACCACGGAGCAATGGAAGAAGGTGGCCTGGTCTGAGGAATCACGTGTTCTTTTACATTACATGGATGGCTGGGTCGGTTGTCTTTCAAACTCCCTCTGCACGCAAATTGATAGCAGATTAGATTTGCTGCCACTAGGTTGCGTCTAGATTTCTAGGCTATATGCGTGGCTTACCTGGGGAACACATGGCCCCAGGATGCACAATGGGTAGAAGGTGAGTCGGCGGAGGCAGTGTGATGCTTTAGGGAATGTTCTGCTGGGAAACAAGTTTGAGGCGTTGACTTGGCCTCCAAATTCCCCAGAACTTAATTCAATCGAGCATCTGTGGTAAGTTAAGTCCGATCCATGAAGGCCCCACCTCGCAACTTACAGGTCTTAAAGAATCTGTTACTAACATCTTGGTGCCAGTTACCACAGCACACCTTCAGGGGTCTAGTGGAGTCCATGCCTCGACGGGTCAGCAAAAGAGGGGCCAACACAATATTTGGTCATAATGTTATGCCTGATCGGTGTATACTGGCTTATTATTGAAAATGATGACTAGCAGCACATATGTTCTGCTAAAACATTTTTAGAATGCATTTGAAAACAAACGCATGTTTTTGTCTCAGAATCTACTTGGAAAATACTCTTAATAATTCAGACTGTAGAATTGGATTAAAATACTATTCTTTCTGGGATGTCCTTCTCCTAGGAATGGAAATATTGAGCCCATCCATTCGTGACATCTACTCCACTCTGGGTGTGTGTCTTTTCTTCTCTATTGGGTATATGATGCTTCCGCTGGCTGCCTACTTCCTGCGAGACTGGAGAATGCTGCTGCTGGCCCTCACTATCCCTGGGTTCTTCTGCATGCCCCTTTGGTGGTAGGTGTGTGCTATAAGTTATAGTTTGGATAATATGATTATACTTTCATCTTCCATCAAGTGTTTAGGACTTGCTGCTCAGTTTAAAGCTTTCTGGCCTCAGACTCACTCATGTGGGTGACACACTGGGATGAATAATTCACTGAGAACTGGCCCTCTTATTCTCTCTGCCATCTTTGATGACGTAGTCAGGATGTTTTTTTTTTTTTTTACATTACGTTAGCGCTGTTTTGGACTGATTGTTCAAATTAATTATCTAATTATCATTGGATCATTGGACTAAAAACTTTCCCTGAGTTTATCGGCTTAAAATCATCTGATCACAAACAGAGAATTCAAATCAGAGGAATAGAATAGACATTTTTCCTACCAGGGTTACAGGTTATTGTTATAGATGTTATAGATGCCATTATGTTTGTTCTAGCTAGCTCACAGTACAGTAACAAATGTTAGAAACATATTATGCTCAGTCTTGATGTTGTCATGAAACTTAAGTTGGCTCTACTAGAGCAGGTTCCCTTTCAGGGAACGTACGTCGGACTGACCGGACCAATTGGGATCACTTCTGGGAGCCAATATCAGCTTCGAGATTAAAGAGAACAGGCCAATGGCTATTGGCGTGCATGTTTTGCATACCGCACCCCAACCCGCAGCGCAGGTATAAAGCGGAAGCGATCGCCACGCACTATTGTCATTCACTTCGGAGCCGAACGTCGTTCAGGTCGAAGACTACACTGCAGTGCCAGAAGCAGAGCTAGTGGCTCCTCCCTCCTCACTACCCTCGATGGCGTGCAGGCCAAGTGTTACGTGGGAATCCCGCCGGTGGAGTGGGCCGTCGCGATGCAGCTGTGTCCGGCGACCGCTTCCAACTGGCGTAGGGGATCCACCTCTCCCGTCCAAGGCCTGTAAGTTTACTTCCAACCTGGTTGCGAAGGCTTACAGGTCTTGTGGCCAGGCCGCATCCGCCCTGCATGCAATGAGTCTGTTCCAGGTGCACCAAGCCCAGGCGCTCATGGACATGCACGAGGGTAGGCCTGACCCAGAGCTCCTCCGGAAGCTCCGGACGGCGACGGACCTTACCCTCTGGGCGACGAAATTCACCGCCCGTTCTATTGGCCATGCGATGTCCACTTTGGTGGTCCAGGAACGACATCTCTGGCTCAACCTGGCTGACATGAGGGAGACCGATAAGTATCGGTTCCTGGACTCCCCCATCGCTCCGGCCGGGTTGTTTGGTGACGCGGTCGAGAGTTTCGCCCAACAATTCTCGGCTGCTCAGAAGCAGACGGAGGCCATCAAACACATCCTGTCACTGGCAGCAGCACCTCTGTCTGCCCGTCACTGAGAGAGCCCACCTGCAGTCGCCCCAATTCCCGCCCCAGCTCAGGCAACATCGCACCGTGGACTTGGAGTTAGCCGCGGAAAGGACGTCCAGCCCACTCAGGCCGCTGCCAAGCCAGGTGGCAAGCGCCGTCGGAAGAGACCCTGAGACAGGCCGTCTAGAGTTGGAGGAGGAGGAGGGCCGCGGTAGAATCCTTTGGTCGTTTGTTTCTGTTCTTTTTTTGGTACCCAAATTGTCAACCACCGGCTGGGCAGCCACGTACAACGGGCTTGCAGTCTCGGGGCTGTGGACGGGACCCCAACTGCAATGGCATATAAATTGCCTGGAGTTGTTAACAGTTTGTGTCGGCTGCTGTGTACATCAACAAACAAGCTGGTCTACACTCCCGTCGCATGTCACAACTCGCTCGCCATCTCCTTCTGTTGAGTCAGAAGCATCTGAGGTCGCTTCGCGCCACTCACATTCTGGGTCTGCTCAATCGTGCAGGCTGTGGTGGACACCATCACTTCCGCTAGAGCGCCCTCTACAAGACGACTCTATGCGTTGAAGTGGAACCTGTTTGTCAACTGGTGCTCTTCTCACCGAGAAGACCCCCGAAAGTGTTCGGTCAGTTTAGTGCTTTCCTTCCTACAAGAGATGTTGGAGCGAAGGCTGTCTCCCTCCACCCTCAAAGTGTATGTTGACGCTATCACTCCAAATCACGACATGGTAGATGGTAAGTCTTTAGGGTAGCACGACCTGGTCGTCAGGTTCCTGAGGGGGACGAGGAGACTTAATCTGCCTCGGCCTCCCTCTTTACCCTCTTAGGACTTGACTCTGGTGCTTAACGCACTGCAGAGGGCGCCCTTTGAGCCTTTGCAGTCAGCAGAGCTAAAGGTACTATCTTAAAAGACGATACTCCTGACTGCATTGGCCTCCATCAAGAGGGTAGGGGACCTGCAGGCATTTTCGGTCGACGAATCGTGCCTGGAATTCGGGCCGGTAACTCTCATGTAATCATGAGACCCCGACCTGGATACGTGCCCAAGGTCCCCACTACACCCTTCAGGGATCAGGTGGTGAACCTGCAAGCGCTGCCCTCTGTGTAGGCAGACCCAGCCCTGGCTTTTCTCTGTCCCGTCCATGCCCTGTGGACCTATGTAGACAGAACGCAAAGCTTTAGAACCTCAGAGCAGCTCTTCATCTGTTATGGAGGACAGCAGAAAGGGAAGGCTGTCTCCAAGCAAAGGATGGCCCACTGGATAGTGGTTGCCATCGTCTTGGCGTATGAATCTCAAGACGTGCCCTGCCCGTTCTGGGTTACAGCCCACTCCACCAGGGGTGTGGCCTCTTCCTGGGCGCTGGCTCTTGGCGCCTCGCTATCAGACATTTGTAGAGCTGCGGGCTGGGTGACACCCAACATGTTCGATAGATTCTATAGCCTACGTGTTGAGGCGGTAGCTTCTCGTGTGCTCGCTTCCCATAGCCAGTAACCCTGATGTACCCGTCTAGGGTCGGCTTGCTGCGCCACTCTCTTCCTAATGGAACGGATACATGCGCTTGTCTGCTCCAGCTTTATACCCTCTTTATTCACAGCTTTATAGCCGCGCCGCAGGGCGGTATGCAAAACACGCATGCCAATGGCCATTGGCCTGTTCTCTTTAATTTTGAAGCTGATAGGGGTTTCCAAAAGTGATCCCAATTCGTCGGTCAGTCCAACGTACGTCTCAGTTCCCTCCTTCAGGGAATGAGGGTTACCATATGTAATTGAGACATTTTCCTGCTTGAATGTTGATTAATCCTCATATTCTCCATTGTTGCGGCTCCTCTCTTCCCAGTCTGTTAGTAATGCTCTGTTTAGCTCCTGTCTCTATGAAGCCCCTCCTTCTGAAAAGCACGCTGTGCTCTGATTGGTCAGCTGGAGTAGTGTCTTGTGATTGGTGTTTGGGAAATGTCCTGCCCCTTACCGTAACCGGCAGTTTCAACACACGACTAACTTAACTAACTAACTCAACCAGGCCCCACATCGTTATGCTGCCCAATAATTATAATGAGGAGTATTGTGAATATTGTGAATATTGTTTGTTTCTGGAAGAAACTCAAGACTACAATTAAGGCATATAGGACCTTATTGAATTTTATTGAATTTTATTTTTTCTGCATTAAATGTGGATAATCAGGGATCTGTTGCTGTTTTCAGGTTTATTCCAGAGTCTCCGCGATGGCTGCTGTCTCAGGGGAGGGTTAAGGAGGCAGAGGAGATTCTGAGAAAGGCTGCCAAGATGAACGGGGTTAAGGCCCCTGATGTCATTTTTCCCCAGCATCAGGTGAAATCCACATTTTATCACATTTGTTATTTAACATTAACAATGTTAAGTTAGTTATAATTACTTTGCTGTATGGCATAGCAGAAGCGTAGCTGCAAGAAGAGTTTGCTCCTCCAAATGCACTACAAACACAGTTTTGTTTAATATAAGCTTTGTTACAGTGTATGAATATGTAGATGCAAAAGAGTTAATTACTTACCCCCTGACTGAATAAGATGTTGGACAGGTACACAAACACCACTTCAGTCAAAACCATTTCAATCATATAATAATGATATAGTCTTTACAGATGGTATATTCTGTTCTGGTTAAACTCCTTGCTCATCTGAGTGAAGACAGCAGTGAATCCAACCTAACCCTAACCAATGGCTTACAAACCCAATTCCAAAAAAGCTGGGACACTGTACAAATTGTGAATAAAACAGAATTCAATAAGTTGGAAGTTTCAAATATCAATATTTTATTCAGAAAACAACATATATGACATCAAATGTTTAAACTGAGAAAATGTATAATTTTATGGAGAAAAAACAATGATTTTAAATTTCATGGCATCAACGGAAAGTTGGGACGAGGCCATGTTTGCCACTGTGTGGCATCCCCTCTTCATTTATAACAGTCAGCAAATGTCTGGGGATTGAGGAGACTCAAGTTTAGGAATAGGAATGTTGTCCCATTCTTGTCTAATACAGACTTCTAGTTGCTCAACTGTCTTAGGTCTTCTTTGTCACATCTTACTCTTTATGATGCGCCAAATGTTTTCTAATGGTGAAAGATCTGGACTGCAGGCTGGCCATTTCAGTGCCGGATCCTTCTTCTACGCAGCCATGATGTTGTAATTGATGCAGGATGTGGTCTGGCATTGTCATGTTGGAGAATGCAAGGTCTTCCCTGGAAGAGACGACGTCTGGATGGGAGCATATGTTGTTCTAGAACTTGGATATATCTTTCAACATTGATGGTGCCTTTCCAGATGTGTAAGCTGCCCATGCCACACACACTCATGAACCCCATACCATCAGAGATGCAGCTTCTGAACTGAGCACTGAGAACGACTTGGGTTGTCCTTGTCCTCTTCAGTCCGGATGACATGGCGTCCCAGTTTTCCAAAAAGAACTTCAAATGTTGATTCGTCTGACCACAGAACAGTTTTCCACTTTGCCACAGTCCATTTTAAATGAGCCTTGGCCCAGATGCTTCTGGATCATGTTTAGATATGGCTTCTTTTTTGACCTGTAGAGTTTTAGCCGGCAGCGGCGAATGACACAGTGGATTGTGTTCACCAAAAGATTTTCTGGAAGTATTCCTGAGCCCATGTTGTGATTTTCCATTACAGTATCATTCCTGTATGTGATGCAGTGCCGTCTAGGGCCTGAAGATCACGGGCATCCAGTTTGGTTTTCTGGCCTCGACCCTTACAGAGATTGTTCCAGAGTCTCTGAATCTTTGGATGATATTATGCACTGTAGATGATGATAACTTCAAACTATTTGCAATTTTTCTCTGAAAGAAACTCCTTTCTGATATTGCTCCACTATTTTTCGCCGCTAATTGGTGATCCTCTGCCCATCTTGATTTCTGAGAGACACTGCCACTCTAAGAGGCTCTTTTTATACCCAATCATGTTCCCAATTGAGCTAATAAGTTGCAAATTGGTCCTCCAGCAGTTCCTTATATGTACATTTAACTTTCCCTGCCTCTTATTGCTACCTCTCCCAACTTCTTTGGAATACGTAGCTGTCATGGAATCCAAAATGAGCATATATTTGGCATGACAATTCAAAATGTCTCACTTTCAACATTTTTATATTATCTATATTCTATTGTGAATGAAATATAAGTTTATGAGATTTGTAAATGATTGCACTTAGGAAAAAAAACATTTAATCATACCACTGTACAGACTTTTTCAAAATTCAAAGTTCATAATCCAGAGTTCAGATGCACAAGTAATCGTAATCACTAATCTAGTTCAGGTGTATGATTAAGCCATTGAGGAGAATTACATACCAATAAACAACACAATCTCCCATGATACTTGCACAACATTAAAAGTGCATTTTAAAACTCCATGAAAACAACAACAGCAGTGTGCTTTTACACATGATTCATGCAACAAAACAGTAATAGCGACATATTTTCAAATTGTTCTTTGAAGTTTAAAAGTCTTTCTTTGAATATGAATGTGTAATAAAATGTTCAGAAAATAGAGTGGAGGTACAATGACATATAAATTAAAAGTTATTGCCTAATCCACACTATTTCTAGGGTCACTAAAAGAAAAGAAAAGAAAATGTCAGTTAGTTATCATACGATCAGCTCATAGAACTTTGCTCTTTTTCTACAGTCTCTTGTTCCATTAGCATTTAGGGCTACAACACCAATGCCACTCATTTTTGTCAGTCTTACATATGTCAGTTCAAGTCAACATTAATAATAAGATGACTGAAGCTATCTCTAGTTTAAATAATATTTTATTAAAATGGCCAAGCACTTGTTTTGTTTGTTTTTGTCTCACAAGAGATGTATTTTGTCTCTCTGCAGATATTAATGAAATTAAAATTGTCAAAATTGTTCCTCGTTTATGAGGTGATACTCTTCTTTTCTTATTTTTATTAGTTAGTGAGCAAAATTTCACCAGGAATAAAAAGTCATTGAAATCATAAGTGAACTTAGACTCTACCAAAGCAATGCAATATCCTCATAAACAAATAATTGGCAGTTCCATTGGCATTTAAAGTATCAGGTAGTGCATTTCATTGCTCTAGGACAGAGGTCGGCATGCGTGCCAACATTGGCTCAGGGCGGGGTAATCGCACGCATGTGAGCAAACGCGAGAGAGTGGTGTATGTAATCAAGCATAGTGTTAGTTCTGGCAGGTCACGTCAGTCAAGCCTATAAGGAATACAACACCTATCACAGCATCCCGGTATATAAGGTCCATCAGTATTTTCAGCAGCTTTATTGTGTCGCTCAGGAGATTATTACCGTCCTCCGTCCCCAGCTCCTCCTGTCGTCCAGCCAGGACTGGCCTTTTGATATTTCTCTTCGAATAAGACAAATTATTCTTAAATTATGCTACACATGAAATTATTGAACATTAATGATATCGGCAATACATTTAAGTTGGTTGTGTTCTGTTTACCCTGAGGGGTTTATCGCTGCTCTCCATGCTCTTTTCCATGCCAGAACAGAACCATACCGCCAGTCCAAATGGCAAGCTACTATCTTTGACGATAATAGTCCTGACAAAATTGTGTGAGAATTAAACTGTGCAGGTCAATGATTGGCCAAAAGTTACTGACTGACATCTTAGAGCTTGTTCCACTGTGGCTACATACACTCTAAAAAAATGTTGTTTTAACCCATGTTTGAGTTAAATATGGATTTTTTTTTATTATTATTTAGAAATGTAAACCAAGGGTTAGGTTTAGGTCTGTAATTCACCCAAACATGGGTTGAAACAACTTTTTCGAGTGTAGTCAATGCTATACATTTTGGAGATAATCAATCAAACATTAATTGAAATGACTGTGATGCATGTGGAAACCCCGTTCATGTGTACCTGGTCACTTCATGTGTTTTCTCTGATGGGATAGCTATCCAATCATGAAAAGACCAAAAGACGGGGCATTTTTTCCCATTTAGGTTGTGGCAGTGATTAACTCACTTCATGACAAAAAGGTTGCCGACCCCTGTTCTAGGATGTTGTTATGACTGTCCACATAAAGATGCTTTTATATTGTTTTAGCTGTGGATATCAGATGGTCGTTTGCTAACAAGACATGTTTTTGTGACACATGCACTGCAGGCAAGGGGAAATACTGGAAGTTTGAAGACCTACAATCTCTGTGACCTGGTGAAGTCCCCCAACATCCGCTGCATTACTGTCCTGCTGTGCCTGGTCTGGTGAGAGCACTTCCATGTACTCAAGATAGACATGGGCTGTGTCCAAAATCATATTCTTCCTTCTTATCACTTACTATTATTAATACTATATAGTGGCGAATGTAATACGTCCAGATTACATTCATAATATAGAACACTTTTTAGCGGCCGAAAGTAAGTACCTACTCAAGAGAGAATGCGATTTTGGACGCAGTCATTATCGGGTTCAGTGCAAATATAAGTACTCATTACATCGGTTTATATACACTGGGCTCCAGACATCAGAGACCACTTGCTTCTCTTGATCCTTTCTTAATTTACCGTGAAATTTGTCTTTACCACACTCTAAGAAAAAAAGTTTCAGTGAGGTTCTGTAGAGAACCCTAGGGTTCTTGACTGAATTGTAAATAATGCTTGTCAAGTCAAACGGAAATTGCCTGGGTAATTAATTTGTTATGGATCATTCTCGATCAACGACCACGCCGCAACCATAAATGTTGGAGAATTATTTATTGAAGAAGTAAGGGTTGAATAAAGGAGATGATAAAGGGGAAGAAAGAAGGGGATGGTAGTCAAGCTGATCTGGTCCTCAGGTGTTGGTGGCCAGGAGACTCAAAGTGAGGGCATTATCTCACTTAGATATAGACCAAGTGATTAGGATCCCTCGATACAACCTAGAAGGCATGAAACAGGGGATGGAAGAGATGGTTGACTGGATGAGAGGGAGAGAGGGGAAGGGAGGGTTCGAGAGCAAGAGCAAGTCAGAGCCCAAACACCTAATGCACTGACACGTAAGGAGCTGTTGAGTCGGGGTGTACGATCCAGTAGGCCAGGTGACTATAGCAAAGCAGAAAAGAGCAATTCTTGTTCGAAGAGCGTTCAAAGAGGTAAAGGATGGAAGGGTTCCAGTCAATAAGACTTGGTACACTGCCCTCTCCGATGGCCTCAGGTTCAGTCACCAAGCTTGTGGAGTCCAAAGCCAAACTCACTCCCTTAGACCATAAAGGAGATGCGGTCAAACTAGAATGTGTGGAGCAGTGCTTGCCACACACTTGCCTAAGTACTTTGAGCAGAATAGCCAAATTAAAGTTGGGAAATGGTGATAAAGCAAGAAAGCAATGGCTATAAAATGTTCTTTGCTAACAGATTTGAAGAGATCCAAGGATTGCAGACATATCTGCAAGAGTGGTGGTTGATACCGGGTCCCCAAAACATTGCTGAAGTGATCATTAACCTGTTAACCTTTGTAACCTGCTCCTCCCCTACGCTCACGATGATCTTCTGACTCTGGCCTTCTTTTTGTGCCTCTTTTCAGTAGAAGATCATTCAGTGTTTTTGCACCTAAAATGATTCTCTCTCGATCACTCTGCTGTGTTATTAACATCTCTGAATTCAAAAATCATTACTGTAAAGTCACTCATTTTCTGAATCTTGTCATTCTTAACCCCCAAGAGTCAGCCTTCGCTCCGACGCGATAGACTTGTGGTTTTTTTATCAGTGCCAAAAGCACTATTCGCACGAGATAAGTATTATCTTAGGGACCGCCGTGATTTAGAAATTACTCCTCCACATCTGAGTTTTGCGTGGCGCATTCGCTCGGGATTAGCAAAGCCTGTGATTTTACTCGAATTTACTGACTTCTCCCGGTTATGATGTCAAGACTTCGTTATAGATATAGCTGTATGACATCATAAACAGCAATTGATATCGTTTTGATTATTTTATAGTAATAAATAAACATAATTTTGTTCAGTTAGAGAACAAACGCCATGAACCCCGCACAGACCAGCGGCAGGAGTCAGATTTCATTTATCACGAGTGAGAATATGACGATATACGGCGGATGATTCGGTTTCAATGCTAAATGTAAAAGCGCCCATTTAAACGAGCTTGTCATTGTACTGTTCTGTTATGTTTTTCATTTAGAAAAGTATATATGTTAATATTAAACACCATTAGTTTACTCCCAAATTGATACTCATTCTAAAGTGAAAGTATAATCCGTGTGGCTGCACAGGAATTGATAACGGTGCGCATTACACTGTAAAAAATGTTGGTTGGTTTTTGTTGGTTTAACTTAAAAAAGTAAGTAACCTGGTTGCCTTAAAATTTTGAGTTTATTGAAATTAAAAATTTGAGTTTATACAATAAAGGAAATGTGTTTAATAAATAGAAACTCAAAATATTATTGTATCTGAACCACATAAAAAATGTAATAAATCATGAAAATAGCACAATTTGGCATGTTTCACTGCGTCATCACAAATAAAACACACACAATTACCCAATCTGCTTACAACATCTTTTAATATTTTAATAAAGGTTGACGAATCTCAAAAAAATTTCATTTTCAATTTCAATGAACTCAAAATTTTGAGGCTACCAGGTAACTTTTTTTCTAAATAATTTTTTACAGTGTATGAATGCAGACACCATTCTTCGTGAAAGATAAAGGGGGGAAAATAACTTGCAAAAATGATATACGGGACTACTTTTATCACAGGACCTCAGTGTTCGGCGAAAAGTCTGCACAAAAGTCTGCACAGATATCATAAATATAGGACCAACTAGTCAAACGTATTTTGTTTCATACTTATGTGAATTTATAAATTTCGTTTTGAATAAATTGTATCTTAAATTGTAATCAGTGTTTTTAATAATTGCTTCTTATTTAATATGTATCAAATATAGAAGACAATAGCCTAAGCACTGGCGATCATGCATTGCACGCATGTCTAATAAATGAACCAAGGCTTAAAATTATATTTGAGTATTGTGTGTATCGGATAGTTTACAAAGTCAAATGATTCAGAATTTTTTTTCCATTGAAATGACGGGAAGAATAGGTGCTCCAATGAACCTGAATTCACCCTATACTCTTTAAAACATCATAACTGCACTGCAATATGTTGTTTTAAATCCCAAATATTTTACTTATAACATTCATCATTACCAATTATTAAGTTAATTGTATTTACTAAATACTGAATTGTGTTAAGTGATACAATATTACTGTTTTTTAGCATGAGACTTCTTTCAAAAGCATTAATAATATTACACTGAAAAAAATGCTCTTAGTATTTTTGTCTTGTTTCTAGTCTAAATATTAAAAACATTCTTAAATCAAGATACATTTACTAGATAAGTAGAATGACATATAAGATATTTTTTCTTGTTTTGTTGAAAATAAAATGAAGTAAAATGAAGTAATCAAAATAAGAGACAAATAAGAGACAAACAAAATAAGAGACAAATAAGAGACAAACATTAGCCAATTATAATTAGAAAGGTTTATTTCTTGCAAGAAAGAGCCCCAGTCAACAGTCATCAGAGCCTGCATCGAGTGTGAACTGAAGACATAACAGAAGTCACAATCTCTTACACCCCCAGTGTCAAAACAAGCCCTCGCAGTAGTTTTCCACACATGGTAAGAGTGTTAAACACAGCACAGAAGTGTCCTGCATGGCACAGCTCCTGTATGAATACAAACACACTCTAAATAATCAATACTCTTCAGTGATTACAAATTTACCATAACACTTGTTTCTTGTTTCTGTCCCAAACAGAAACAATCAAAAAAGTTTTTTTTTGAAGACAATCAAACAGAACATTTAATTGGATAAGTGCTATTCCTCTAGGTCTACTTCCTTACTTCCCCCACCTCCGCATTACAAATTGTGTGCTATACTCCACCATATTTACATTTAATCATTTAGCCGACGCTTTTATCCAAAGCGACTTACAAAAAAGGGGAGGGGGGACAAACAAGCAAAATTTAATTGGATAGTTAAGTGCTATTCTGTATTGGTCAAGTGCAATTGGAAGAGATGTGTCTTAAGATGTTTTTTAAAAATGGCTACAGACTCGGCAGCACGAATTGAGATCGGCAGGTCATTCCACCAGGTGGGAACGGTCCAGGAAATGTCCGTGAGAGCGATTTCATGCCTCTTTGGGATGGAACCACGAGGCGCCGCTCGCTCTCAGAACGCAAGCTTCTGGAGGGTGTGTGTGTGTGTGTGTGTGTGTGTGTGTGTGTGTGTGTGTGTGTGTGTGTGTGTGTGTGTGTGAGGCGTGACATGCGCTCTCTTCGGCTCATTAAAGACCACTCTCGCCGCTGCATTCTGGATCAGCTGCAAGGGTTTGATAGTGCATGCTGGAAGCACAGCCAGAAGAGCATTACAATAATCCAGTCTGGAGAGAACAAGAGCTTGAACCAGGAGTTGTGCAGCCTGTTCTGATAGGAAGGGTCTAATCTTTCTAATGTTGTATAAAGCAAATCTGCAGGACCGGGCTGTTGCAGTAATGTGGTCAGTGAAGTTTAACTGGTCATCAATCACAACTCCAAGGTTTCTTGCTGTCCTTGATGGAGTTATGGTCGATGAACCAAGCTGAATGGAGAAATTTTGATGAAGTGCTGGGTTGGTTGAGAAAACAAGTAATTCTGTCTTTGCAAGATTGAGTTTAATGATGCTCTTTCATCCAGTCAGGAATGTCTGTCAGACAGGCAGCGATACGAACACTGACTGTAGGATCATGGTTCATGTAGGTTGTCTACAAACCAGAAGGTTGGTGGTTCAATCCCCGGTTCCACCTGACCAAGTGTCAAAGTGTCCATGAGCAAGACACCTAACCCCAGCTGCTCCCGACGAGCTGGATGGCGCCTTACATGGCTGACATTGCCGTCGGTGTATGAATGGGTGAATGTGAGGCAAAAATGTAAAGCTCTTTGGATAAAAGCGCTATATAAATGCAGTCCATTTACCATTTACCAGGAGAAGCCGTGTTTCTGAATGACAGAACCTAATGATGACATGTAGATGGAGAAGAGAAGTGGTCCAAGGACTGAGCCCTGGGGAACCCCAGTAGCTAGATGATGTGACTTAGACACTTCACCTCTCCATGACACCCTGTAGGACCTACCATAGAGGTAAGACCTGAACCACTGGAGAGCAGATCCTGAGATCCCCGTCCTCTTAAGTGTTGACAGGAGGATCTGGTGGTTAACTGTGTCAAAAGCAGCAGACAGATCCAGCAGAATGAGCACTGAGGACTTGGAAGCTGCTTTTGCCAGTCTCAGTGCCTCAGTTACCGAGAGCAAGGCAGTCTCGGTCGAATGGCCGCTTTTGAAGCCGGATTGGTTGTTGTCTAGGAGGTTGTCCCGTTCAAGAAACATAGAGAGTTGATTGAACACAACTCGCTCAAGGGTCTTTGCGATGAAAGGCAGAAGGGATACCGGTCGGTAGTTTTCTAAAAGTGCTGGATTCAGAGAGGGTTTCTTAAGCAGTGGGGTTACCCGAGCCTGCTTAAATGCTGTGGGAAAGGTGCCCGTGTGAAGAGAAGTGTTGACAATGTGAGTGAGTGCAGGAGTGATTGAAGAAGAATATTCAGTCATATGGCACAGTGAGAACATTTACTGTAATAGCAGCCAGCAAACTCTGTTGTAGCACAGAATCTCATAGCCGTTTCATTACTTTATCATATCTTTGGATGCAACACTAGATAGATACTATTACTACCATCATTAGAGAGATGTAATTATTTCAGCAACGAGAGTGATTTGAAACTTGTTAAAAGTAATTAATTGAAGATTATTCTGTTGTGTGTTTCATTGATTACACCATATGTTCTTGATTATGATTACAGTGATTAATAACAATGATTATGTGGACTGAAAATATGTATAAAGGCCCTTTCACACCAGATGTGTAACGGAAAAGCAAATATTCCACGTCAAATCCATTCACATCAGCCGCAACGCGAATTTGCTACGTCTGTGACGCTTCAGAGCTCCAACATTACAAAACATTCACGCCAACAGCAGAGAAAACACGGACACGTCCTCATCCAGTAAATACGAGCTTTTAATTTTCTTTAAAAGGCAGAAAAGGAGCTTTTAAAAAACAGAGAGTCTGAAGGGTAGTGTGCTAACTTTATCATGGCCAGTTCCACGCTTTACTTTCCTATGTCCGAGGGACAGTTTGAGGAGCTCCTCCAGAGACAGTAACGTGAGCAGTGCATCTGATGAGCTCTAAAGCTTGGAACATACTCTGCAAGAACACAGACATTTGTTCGTTTTCTCGAAGCGGCAAGAACAAGAACAAAGTTCGTTCTGGCCAGTGCATTCATACTTCACGAGAAAAGCAGGTGCCGATCATCCGCGTTTCTCCGCATTAACCACACCCACTTCAAATGACAAATCAAACAATAGTTCTCGGACACCCGCAAGAAAAAAGTTCTGCTCAGGCGATGTGTCGAGAACAAGCTGCGAGAACTCCCAAACCTGGGCTGCGAGAACAACATGACGTCATTTTGTTATCGCAGCCCTCGGAGCGAGAACTTTTTTCTCTGTTCTTGAGGAGTATGTTACAGCCTTAACACACACTTCAGGAACCGATCGATCTGGAGCAGCTAGATGTTTCCAGCTGAGTCACAATGTAAACATTTCAGTGCCACATTTGGACTGACGGAAACGCATTCACTTTCCATAGTCGCGGACACAATTAGGTTTAAAAGAAAAGAGTTTTTACTCAAAAGGATATGTTATTGTTGTCACAGCTGTAACTATGCATATATCCTATACTATGTGTATATTTATATTTATACATTCGTTTATAAATCTTGAAACAGTGGATTATTTAGTTAAATTCATTTTTTAAATTTAATTTCTCCCATCACTATGCAACAGTGTCAAAAATCATGGCAGAGCATCAAATGAGGACTCAGAAATGCAGTTGTAACACATACAAGACTTAGCAATGAATTACCGAACAAACCGGAACAAACCGGGATTATATAAGCAGAGTTATCTAGGTTAATGATACACAGCGGAAGACATTCAGAGATAAGGCAGTGGGTTCTGGGAAATGTAGTTCATGTTGGTAGGAAAATGGACAAGGAAGGAGTGTCCTCTGGTGGATATCAAGGGCACTCCTTATTCCAATTGAGGAACACATGGACGGATCATTCAGTGAAATATCCTAACCTGTTTAGAGGTATCGGTGACTGACAACCAACCAGTTTGCCAGTTGAGCATTCGATTTCCTAGAGTACCATTTTGTTCATTGCGTTATCACAAATAAAACAATCAACTCTCTCTCTCTCCCACTCTCTCTCTACGGATAACGGTTTAAATGAACAAACTTTGAGTGCTGATCAAGAGTTTTGTGCAAGCAATTTAAGGTCGCGAGACTCGCCACTCTTGTCCCAAATAAAGCAGGCTTCATTCAGTGATTGAAACAAATATTATTAATATTAATTGAAGTTTTACAGCATACTGAGCGCTCCGAGTGAGCTCTGCTGTGCTAAACATGGAGCTTTTCCTTGACATGGTAAATAATCACAGCAGTGGAAGCAGAGCATTTATCCTTTATTCCTGCGATATCTCTTCAGACAGTACAGTAGCCTACATTTTAGTGTTTCTGTTTAACGTTAAATAAAATGAGGCATGGTATGCTAACTGTATCTTACATAGCTTGCATATAACTTAATCTCGGGGCTCAACAATTTTACCTCCTTCCGACCAAAATCTAAAGTGCTTCCAGACATGGCTTTAGATTATGGAGTTAAATCTCTTTCTCTGCTGCGGTCGAGTTTTCGAATATTCATTATTACCTTCGAAATTCATTTTTTTTTAACTATTCAAATATATATTCGAATTTAGAATATTCGTTGACAGCCCTACTGCAAGCACAACTACGCAATATGCTTACAGAAACTTTAATTTTCCTAGGACGGACATCACTTTTGGCCACTACTAAAAACACTTCTCTTCACACTCTTCTAATGCCTGGCTCACACTACAGGAGTTTTAAAATCCTCTCAGATTGTAAAGTCTGGTTGCAGAACACACTTCAGGATAATCTTTGCAGATTTTCTTAACTCAAATCTTAAACATGCTCACACTACAAGATTTGAAAATCGAGGAGCATCACACACTACAAAATATTATTACGATTATCGTGCCAGAGGAAGTGCGTCACGTGATCTACACAGCAGATCGTAAGGAGGAAAACAAAATGGATCAGCTACTGTAGCATGACAGCTTGCTGTATCAATAATGATCATTTGTTGTGGAAAAAAACCAAAAGCGAAAGAATAAACCAGTGTGGATTAGACAATGGTTGGGGAGACAGGCTCAACTTGGTTTGTCAGTTCTTCAGCGAGAAATTGGGGTAATTTTATTGACCTTATTTGATTCTGTCGTTCTGGCGCTCGTTTTGTGTGTGTGTTTGCCAATGTATTTTTCCCCTCGGTGCTTGCCGTATAAAGGTGGAGCATGCACACTTTTTGTACTGGAGTGTAGCAGGTTTTTCACAAAGGTTTTTCAGGCTAGTGTGACCGAGAATAAATTAAAGGAACGTTCAGATGACTGTCATTTATTGTTTTCTTATTTCTGAGTATTTGAGGCGAACACCGCACGAATGCTAGGTATGTTTAATGTGGAATGTTATAATGTTTACCGCTGCCTAGTTCAAAAGTGATTGTCACCTGTTACAGTGTAGATTTGTGCTGTCAAATGAAAAGCAAGAAATGCTGACTCTCTCTCTCTCTCTCTCTCTCTCTCTCTCTCTCTCTCTCTCTCTCTCTCTCTGAGAGCTACAGCAAACTACGACAACTCAACTCGCGGTCGCCTTTTCGAAATGTCCGTCTTGTCGTAGATTTGTTTCCTTTTGGCTATTGTGACAGTACTGACGTTATTACAATCTTGCTCATCCCGATAAATAGCAAACATGTTTGATATGATCGGGGCGAGCCCGACTTGCGTGAGAGCAGATCGGGAGGTGCAAGATTTTTTCTGTGTGAACGCCTCACACTACCAGATAATCTGCGCCGAACATTGGAACCGATCGAGTCCTGGAATATATTTTTTCTCCGAGTCTCGGGAAGGGAAAATCGGGCATAACTCCTGTAGTGTAAGCCAGGCATAAGAGTGAGCATAACGATGTGAATGCAGAGTTAAGAGTTATTTTTTTTAAAGGATGAAAACTTTTGCTTTTTTTTTATTGTTTTTTTTTACTTTTTGTGAATGTATTTGTTGTGTCTCTTGTTGGTGTTCTCTAGAGCATCCGTACAAAGAGTAACAAGATTAATGTAATATATTTGCTTGTTGGTTAAAAAATAGAAACTTAAATCATAGCATTTTATTGTTTAGAAATCTTAAAACGTTATTATTATTGTTGGGTTCACACTGATTTGGAATCACAGGTTTTGATGTGGTCTCAGACTCTTGGCCCCAGTGTGTGTTGTATTTGATCCGCATTTTTTGGGTTAAGATTTTTTTACTGGTTTTTAGTCATGAGGGAACCAAATACTTAAAAAACACATAGATTTATATAAAATCAGTATGCTATTTTAAAGTGAATATTACTAAACTATGTGTATGGACCACACTGACTTCCTTCTGTTAGGTTTGCTGTTTCAATCGGATACTGTGCCTTGTCTCTGAACACGTCCAGTCTACATGGGAACATCTACCTAAACTGCTTCCTGTCAGCAATGGTGGAAGTTCCTGCGCTCATCATGGCCTGGCTGATGCTCCGCCGCTTGCCACGCCGCCTCTGCTTGTCTTCCACCCTGTCGTTTGGAGGACTGCTTCTTCTCTTCATACACCTCATACCACAACGTGAGAAATTTAACTGTAATGTGGTATGAACGAAATTTATTAAAATATATGTTTCAGCAGAAATAGTGAATAGAAGGTTTAGTGTTCACTTATGAGTGTGTTTAACCCTTAGGCTGTGTTGAAAACCTTAAAACTGTCAAAATGACCGGCATTTTTCATGTTCAATGGATGGTCATTTTTGACTAATATAGGTTGATCAATGAGGCCTACAGTCAGTCAGTTAAAAAAATAAATACAAAACCGGTTCTTTTAATTAAAAGAAAACATCTCAGGTTACTCATGTTACTACGGTTCCCTGAGGGGAACAAGACACTGTGTTCTCTAGACCAGTGGTTTTCACACCTGTCCTGGGCTGCGTTCCACTCCACTTTAAGACACGCACTTGCAAACTTCCCTAAGCACTTCCCCTTGGGGGAATCCCTGCCGCCATTTTGAAGTGCGTTCCACTTCGTGAAGTGGACAAGGGAAGTTTGTATGGACAGACCCTTGCTCCCTCGATTTTGACCGAGTGAGCGAGTCTACTTCATATGTACACTTCAGACAGCTTCATATACCACAATGCAACGCGATTGTGACGTCACCACATATCACGTTTAATTTACCCCACCACAAACAACTATAACTATTTTTAAAAACATTTAAAACAACCCAAACACATCCATATACATATAGAATGCTGCATTAAACAATTTCGTAAAGGTAAAAAATAAATAATATATCAACTCCATAATGGATTCCAAGTGATCAAGGGCTTAGGGCGTTCCAGTTCAGTCCATTTGCAAAGTTTCCGCCAGTAGTGGGCACTCATGCAACGTAGGCATGACGCACATCCGAGTGAACGAGACGGAGGGAAGTTTGCGAGTGAAGGGCATAATAAAAATGAACTGGAACGCAGCACTGGAGGCACCACGCCCTGAACATTTTGTGTTTCTCCCTCATTTATAACACCTGATTCAACTCATCACCTCGTTAGCAGAGACTGCAAGAACTAAATTGGGTGTGTCTGATAAAGGAGACATACAAAATGTGCTGGGCCGGGTGCTTCCAGGACAGATTTGAAAACCACTGCTCTAGAAGAAACTTTGGGGAAAGTAAGCACATGTTTAAACAACAGTCTGTGATGTATTTAAAGGCTACAACATACTCCGCAAGAACAGCGAAAACCTTAGAAACCCGCCATTAGGGGGAAGGCATGCCTTAAATATATATAAGAGGGTCTGATTGAACCCCTAGAAGACTTAGATTTCCCATGCTAAACATGGCCAACTTAAAAAAAAAAATAGGTTGGACGTTTGATGGAGTATTTCTGTGCCAAACATACTCCTTCCGGTTTCTCACAAGAGCAAAAGCACGCCCATCGGGAAGTCGTCGGCTGTGCTGCACAGGTTAAAAGACTTCACAAAATCAACAATGTCACCAAAGAAGTGTGTTTTTGGTTGTCAGGGCAAGACAACCCTGTACAGCTCCCCAAAGAACCCAGTGTTAAGGGGATAGTGGATAGTTTGTTTTTCCAAAGCAGCAATGGAGTTGTGTGAGGGTTTTTGTTGCATATCAAGTAAACAACATGAACATATAGTTAATTAATCAATGGAGCATGCAGTGTATGGTGTGTGTAAATACATTTGTTTAGCTGACCACTGTAGGTGTCTGTTTGTTTATTGTAAAACCACTCAAAACAACAACACACAAAGAGTGGGAAAATATGTTGAACTAAATTAATTATTTGCATTTACATTTAATCATTTAGCAGACGCTTTTATCCCAAGCGACAAACAAATGAGGAGAGCAATAGAAGCAACAAAACAAACAAGGGCAACAGCCTTCAAGTGCCGTAACAAGCCTAACAAGTTAATCAAGCGCAAACTGAAAACTGAACATTTTATTGGATAGTTAAGTGCTAGTCTTTATTGGTCAGGTGCAGCTGAAAAGGTGCGTCTTAAGATGTTTTTTTGAAAATGGCTACAGACTCGGCTGTTCGAATTGAGATAGGCAGGTTGTTCCACCAGTTGGGAACAGTCCAGGAAAAGGTCCGTGAGAGCGATTTCATGCCTCTTTGGGATGGAACCACGTGGGGATATATTGGTGCAGAGTCTGTGGCTGCTTTCTAGGTGAGCACCAGTGCCTTAAATTTGATGCGAGCGGCCATTGGCAGGCAGTGCAGTCTGATGAAGAGAGGCGTGACGTGCTCACCTTCCTGTTCGAACTGCCTGCTCCAAGCAGGACTTGAACTCGGGTCTTTCAACTTGAGAGTCAGACGCTCTAACAAGGAGGCTAAAGGCTGCGACATCGCCACTAGCTGGCCTCTGTTACATATAAGGTTATAGTACATACACAGACATGTCCTGCTGTAGTCATTCCTGCTGCTCCTGTTCAATTTTAGCCTCTCTATCAGATTCTGGATCATGATTGATATTGATCTGATAGCCATGGTTTATTTAGGATGTTTTTTCCACGTTTTCTAAGGATGTCACAGCTTTCAGACGCTCTTAACGCAATAGCTGCGTGCGCATGGCTCTTTCGCTCCGCCCACACGATACCCCCCCAAGGACCCATAAGAGAAGGGTGAACTACGCCCACTAGAGGAATCTAGAAAATGGCGGCAAAGTATTAGCCATGATATAGTCTGCCTGAGCAGGATCAGAACCCAGGAGAATGTATCCCAGCCACAGATAGCCCCTGTAGTCTGGGGATTATCTCAAGCTCTCTTGTTGTAGCAGAGGACCTTCTTACAGATCCCAAAGGGGCGGCCAGGGCTTGACCACGTTATCAATCTCCGGCATAAACAAGGAAATTGCCTGCATAGGTGGGCCCCAAGTGGGGGAGAGTTTCTGCTTTACTGCTTACGCAAGGGAGCCGCCTGCGTAATAACTCATTATAGGGGAGGCAGTTACAGCATTGAGAATATGCTAAAGCTTGTATTCTAGGGAAACTGCCTGTAGAACAACCCAAATAGAGGAGGCATTTTCATTTATGTAAATGAAGGAGCCTTCTTTTTAGGGGACCCCAATTCTGGGGGAAGTAGCAACGTGTTCATTACCCTGTGTTCACCAAAGTGTTTTTTCACGCTGCTGGCTGGCGTTTTCAATGAGAGCGCTGTGTTTTTAGAACGCCTGGAGCTCAACGAGGCGCTGAACGAGTATTTCACGTTCACGCGCTGAGTGCTCAGCGTTTTTAAGTGGTCGCCGAGAGTTGAAGAATGTTCAACTTTGAGTAAAATGCAGCGCTCATCACTGTCACTCTTCACTCAGCCGTCCAATCACAGTGGAGGAGGGGCGGGACTAATACTAAACAGACCAACTGCTACATTTTGCGTGTCGTCATCAGATGAAAACAAGCAATAATAACGGAACAAAATGATTTAAAACAAAAGCCAGCGCAAATACTTTACATTGGATCTGCAGTTTTATATAGAATCAATACAGAAACAAACTACCTGTGAAATTAGAAAGACCTCCGCAGATTTTCCGTATCATAATGTAACAACAACGACTCATGAGTTTAATGTCTCGGGGAATAATTAACTCAAAAGGGATTTAATATTCAATATTCATGAATTTATGAATATAATTTGCCAGTTGTTCATTACGTATTAAAATTTTCCGATAGGGAAAATTGTTTAATTAAATACAAGTAACCCTTTATGAAATTGCCTGAAATTATCCTACTAAGTTTGTCCTGCAAATTAGTTATAGACTTTTCAAATCAATTCTCAATAAAGGGATTACTGCTTTACGAGCGCATAAGAAACATTAACTTTACTGATCAGGATAAGTTCAATATTTCAAATGGTCATACAGTTTACTTTACTAACATAGTAGCATAAGCAGTTAGGTAACGTTTAGATCGCAAGTTTCATTGACTTTGTGTATGTGGCAGAATAACAGATTCAACTCATTAAATGTCTTTCGGAGGTTTAATAAACACAGACTAAAAATAACACTACAATTCACACAGAAAGTACATACTAAATATGCAACAAGAGAGTAGAAGTATAGATATTAACGAAAGAATACATAAAAGAGAATAATGAATAGACTGAAGTTAGAGAGAGATAAAAGAGAGAGAGAGAGAGACAAAGAGAGTGAGAGAGAGAGACAAAGAGAGTGGGGGAGGGTAAGAAACAGCTTTCCTTCAGTTCAACCAAATACGACCTTCACGGAGTTAATTTATCCCAACGGGAGAATAACACACCCTCTTTACAGCAGTAAGAAATAGAATACTTGCATTCTTTTTGGTTTCGTTTTGGCTTCTCGCTTGTGTGCATGTGTGTCTGCGTGTCCGGCGGTCCGGCGGTCCGGCGGTCCTTTCCGAGGTTGGGAGGGAAGCGGCTGTTTGCTTTAGCGATGCTTCGTGTTCTTGAAGATCGGATTGTAGAAGAGAAGATTTTTGGAAGAGATGAGGCCTGCTTGGAGGGCCTGCATTGGTGGCATGGCTTAAGTGCCAGCCCCCCCCCCGTGGGTGTTGGCTCCCACAGGAGAGAGTTGAAGAAGTGAACAGAGCGGAGTAAGAGAACAAGAAGAGGGAAGAGGCTGTCTTCACTGGTCTTTTAAGGTCTGGAAATAGTCCCACCCTCCAGGGTTAGACTTAACCAATGAGAGTGTTGGGATTTCCCGGCGGGAAATTCCTCAGCAGACTTTATTGCTCTTTGTTTGAAAGTTCGACTCAGTGGGTCTCTGAGTCTTCATACTATAATTAATGCAACAAACACACACTGCATTTTCTGAATAAGTGATATACATGGAAGTGTAAGTCGTGAAGTGAGCATTAATTTGATAGGAGACATGACATATATGAGGTTATCTGAACTAGTACTTTGTTAAGACAAAGACAAAAAGATGCAAAATACCATACAGAATAAACATTTTACAAGACAGTTATGTGTTTACATATAATGTCCTGGGGTGCATGTTCATTTATAGATGGTTTGTCTATAATTTGAGGCAAAAGCTCTGTGTCTTAAAGTCTTTGTGTATAAGACTTCATGTGGCCACATTCTTTCCGGTCATAAAAGATCTTATCAGATGGTTTCCAGGGTAGCTGAAGAATCCTTCTCTGTTGTGTTGGGGGAAGGTCTGTCCATCAGCACACTTTCAAAACATATTTGTTAAATGTAACTGGCGATTGTGTGTTTGATTCGCCTGAGTCGCTACATAATCCCCCCTTTCGCTAGTTGTTGTCCCTCCTATGGACAACAACGAGCGATATCAAAGATTCAGGAAGATCAGACACACCATAGCCATGTTAGGCTCCAGTTGTTTGTGTCTCCTGAAGTGATGGTCGTTCCACGGCAGATAAGGCAGACAGTAGCCCAGTTCAGGTCTCTGTGCTTGTGCAGCAGGTGTCGAGGCAGCAGGTGCCCTGACGGTGCGTCACCTGTCATCCAGAAGTCCGTTTGTGTGGTGCAGGTGTGCTGTGGGCTTTCTGCAGCCCTGGGTGGAACCATGTTCCTCGCAATGGCCAGTCAGTCCTTTAGGTCTCCTGCCTAGGAAGATGGATTGTGCATCTTGACACTTTTATGTCCTATGCTGACTAGGAACTTTTCCAGAGGGTGCCTCGCATTGTGGCCAGGCTGGGTGCCTTCTGGTGATCCACTTTGGTTTCTCTGTTTCAAAGTTCAAAGTCATTGGGGTTTTGAGAATCCCTTCAGAGGCGGCCTTGTGTTCGTTTAAGGCCTTCTTTCTCAAATCACATGCATGACATAGTGTGGGGCTTGGCAGTATTGCCTACAAGGTGACTAACTGGTGTTGGAGGAGAAGGTTCTTGAAGCTGGTGTAAGGTTAGGCAGAGGGCTTGGGCTCCTCCCCCCCTTTGCGTTTGTGTGCAGGGCTGGAGGAGCTTGCGCTGCTGATGTGAAGTTCAGGAGAGTACGTCTTTCTTTTGAGGATTCATTTGCAGTTGGTGATCAGCAGTCCAGGTTGCTCTCTCAGTGCGATGCCCGAGGTTGGACCCGGTGTGATGATGTCTGGTGGTGGCTGGCCTCTGATTGTCTGGAGGCACAGGAGCATGATCACGGCCGCGTTTCTTAGGCATTTCCAGATCTGTTGCATGGCCTCAGTAGTGAAGTGGATGCCTCTGTCTGAGTTGATTCTCAGTGGCAGTCTTGACAGGAAAAAGATATGATTCATCAGGTGGTATGCCGTGGTCTGGGCGGTGTCGTTGGGTGCTGGTTGACACTCCACCCACTTGGTAAACTGGCACACCACTGTGAGAAAGTACTTTTTGCCTTTTGTGGACCTGGGCAGGGGTTCTACCCGGTCGATTTGTAGGTTTGACCATGGGAACGTGGTCCCTCTGTGTTGCAGTGGGGCTCTGTGGTTCGGGTTTGCTGGTTGGAACCGGCAGCGAACTAGCCCTTCTCTAACATACTCTGCTGCCTCTTGATGCATCCCAGGCCCATATGCCACCTGTTTCAGTGTGTCATACGTGGCTCTGGTGCCGTGGTGTCCAGCACATGGTGTGTTGTGGGCGTACATTAGCATCACCCCCCTTTGCGACCGTGGCACTACAAGCTGTGGCGCTGTGTTGCCATCGGGTGCACACCAGAGAATGTTGTCCATAATACGCATCATGTGTCTGGAGTTATGTAGATGCTTGTGGCTAGAGTCATCAATGAGCTCAGAGTCAGTGATAGGGCGGTTGGAGGGGTTTGAGAGGAGGTCAAGAATTGTCTTTATTGCAGTGTCAGAGGCTTGCATATCCGCAATATCGTTGTTGGAAATTTGCGGAGTTAGCGATAGCGACTGCAAGGCAGGCATTGTAGCCGGTGTCGATCGCTTGCTGTTAGTTAGCACTGCAACAATGGGGCTGGATGTGGGGTGCGGGGGTGCCCACATGTCGCCGTGTGGTGTGTTTTTACTGATTGTATTGCCCAGTGGTAGACTTTTGGTTGAGTTGTCTGCCCACAGTGCAGGGATACTGTTCGTTGTGACAATGTCATTCAGCTGTAGGTCATTCATGACCTGGGGGCAGAAGGCATCAGAGTCTTTGGATAGCTGAAATGTGCAAAGTAGCGAACTTGAACTTGGTTTTGGGGCTGAGGCTGTGTTGTCACAGTGTGCTGCAGGGGGTCCCGTGGCCTTTGTGACATGGTAGTCTGGCTCTGTGGGAGTTTCCGTGACCTCTGTGACTTGACAGTCTTGCTCAGACGATGTGTGTGTCTGAAGGGGCAGAGGGTCACGCACTTGAGCCCAGACTTTCAGCTGTTTGAAGTCCAGTACGGGTTCGAAGCGGTCCAGCAGGTCTTTTCCGATGAGAAACGGATAAGTGTTCATAGGGGAGATATAGACTGGGTGTATCAGCCTCATAGGTCCAATTGTCAGGTGGATGGAAGCTACATGCTTGAGCTGGATGTCGTTTTGGCTATACGACTGCACATTTAGCTTACAAGTGTGAAGGTTAAGGGTGCGATTTTTCCTCTGTGCTTCAAATCTGAGTCTTTCAAACAGTTGGGCGGATATAAGCGTGAGGTCGGAGCCAGTGTCAACTAGGGCTTCGAGCTTAAATTCCCTTTCCATAGTGATAGTCAGATAGAGTTTTCGGGCCATCCCCTTCTCGATTAGGTTTCCCAGGAGTCTTGGTGTGGGGACCTGTGTGTTGCTTGATAAGCCGTCTGGATATGTGTCAAGTGTCTCATTATGCGTGCAAACAATCAAAACAGCGCTTTTTGGTACGCTGGGCTGCCCCATGTTGCTGTCTTGATTAGAGGCTGTTGCTGTCAGCTGTCGTGTGGGTGTGCTGCTGACGTGTGGGGGTGCAACAGTTATTACACTAGTCCGTGGTTGGGGAACAGTGTTCAGGGTGGATGATTCAGTTGCAGGAAGGGCGGGAAGGTTGATTTCAGGTATCATGTCTAGTCGTGCTGTACCTGGTCCGTCCTTCTTGTCTTCCTTGTGAGGTTTCTGTCGGAGGAGCTCTTTCAGGATCTTTATGAGCTCTGTAACTTCAGAAGCAGCTACACTTTCTTTACCAGACGTGGGTTCAGGTCTGGGCCTACCATTGTCCCGTCGAGAGTGGCCTCTTCGCTGGCTTTTTGGGCGAGGCGGGTCCCAGGATCCTTCAGAGCGATCGCTCTGGTACCGTGGACGGTCACCCTTATGACCACGCTGCCCTCTGCTGGCTTGGAGTGGTTTGGACTCTCTGTTGAGGGGTCGGTACCTGTGGTTCTGTTTGGCACCCTCTAGGGTTAGCTCTGGGTGGTGCACAGAGACAGGGCAGATGGTGGGCTGTTTTACAGTCTTTTCAGAAATGGTTTTCTGTTTGACGTAAGCTTTGTGAGCCAAGTCTCTTAACTGTTGCGTGCCCATGCTGCGCGGGCACGCCAGCACCCCCAGGTGGTAACTGATTGTAGGGTGCAGGTTTCGGAGGAAAAGAGTTTTGAAGTTGATGTCCTCCTCCATGCCTGGGTCGTTACGTGCCCCGAAGTAGGCACGTCGCAGTCTGTTATAAAAGTTCTGTGAGGTCTCACGTCGAGCTTGCTTGAGGTCCATGGCAGTGATGAACCCCTGGTCTGACTCGGGATCGGAGTACTCACGAATTAGAGCTTGTCGTAGATGCCAGTAGTCCGCTTTGATGGCCTCTGGTTGTCGATCCAGAAAGCTGCGTACGTCACGATTAGACGTGGCCCTGAGCAGGTACAGTCTGTCCCAGTTGTTCGCGTGAGCGACAGTTTGCAAGTAAAAGTCTATGTCTTTTAAGTATGCGTGGACGTCGTGTCCTCCTGCCGGGTCTGGGCTGAAGGTAGGAATATTTCTGGCCAGCTTGTCAAGGTTCTTTGAAGCTTCGTGGCTGTTGACCTTGACTTCCTGGAAGGGCGTCCTTTCCTTTGCTGCTGACGGGGATTCGTGGAGACTGGCGGGTGCTCTTTTAAACAGGGGGCTGTCATTCCCCTTCGTAGCTCTTGCTTCGTGGCTAAAATGTGCGGAGTAACTGGTCAGGGGAAACTGTGTGTTGTGTGTTTCCCCCTTCCGGTAACGTTGCACTATATATGATTGTCTCAGTTCTCTTTGCACCATGTCAAGTTCATCTTTGAGCTCGTGTCTTTGCTGGATGAGCTCGTCGATCTCGGCTTGTGCCGACTGCAAATGTTTTGCATAGACTTTAGCTTTAATGTCTCTGTCTTTAAGTTCATCAGTGGCTCTCTCCAGGAGGGATTCGCCACGCCGAAGCTTTTCGTCGAGGTTTTTCCTGGCGTCTTTCTCTGACTGTATTCGTCGGTCGGTGTCACGACGGAGCTCCTTCAGGGTCTTTTGAAGTCTTTCTATTTCTTTTCTTTGTTCTTTGTCTGTTTCGTCGTCTTTCTCTGTGTCTAGAAGCTGATCTAGACGAAGCTGGGTGAGGGCTTGGTCTCTCTGGGCCTCCTTGGCTTGAAGCTTTAGCGTTGCTGCCTCCTGTTCCAGGTTGTCGTAGCTCCCTTCGCTTAGCCGTGCCTGTGCGATGAGGACGTGGGCGAGGCTTCCGAGGATCTTGGCCACTTCCTTGTTGGAGTAGCTGTGCGTGGGGTCGTGTGTCATCAGCTGGTCTAGCTCGGTGTCCAGTTGCTCCTGGCTTGGCTGGCCCAGACTTCCTTGACTGGTGGCCGTTAGCGCTTCCAGCCATGTCGTTAGGCGGTCCCACGGGACGGCGGAACTGGGTGCACGGAACATTACTGCGGACGAAAGAAACACAGCACACACACACACACAGAGAGAGAGCCAATGCAAGCTTGTTCTAAGCTAACGAGCTATCGTACGGATAGCTGGGAATTTTGGCTAACTGATGTAGACAGTTAGATAATTAGACAATTCAGACAATTAGCTGGGCGGTAGCCCTGGTTGTCAATTGGTGAACTGCTGCTCGGTTGTCCCGGGACTATCTAATTCTCCTTGGGGTCTCTTGGTGAACTGAAAGAAACACAATCGTGATAGTCCAACAGTGAGGATAGGAAAGAGCACAGTGGAAACAAACACAAGATGAATTGGTCTGTAATGAAAGGAATGTCAGCGTGCGCGCCGGGAGTGTTAGGGAAAATTAATAGGCTTAATGCTCAAGATATACTAAAATTCGGCTTGTACTATGGGTTATCCCATTTAGCTCATCCGGGGTGAATTGAGGTCGCTCAAGTGGAAACCCAGCGGTGTGGTTGGCCTTTCAAACGCTTCCAAACACCCACTGCCGTGTCCCCGGTCCCCTGCCACTCTGTGTCGCGTTGCGCCCACTCAAACAGCTTATGACTTTAAACACAACCCGACACACCAGTCCATCAACCGCCAGCCCGCGCAGCAAAATCGGAACGTCCCCAGAACCCTCTTTTTCAAGAGTGGCCCCGCTCAGGCCCCGGTTTAGGGATTAGTCCCAGAGATTGCCTTGCGTGCGTGAGCTGAACTGGTTGACTTCTTTGGAGTGTCGAATTGCTGATGTCGCCACTGCGTGCCACAGCCGCGGACAGAGATACAAGAAACCGAGACTCACACACAGCCGGTGCCGGTTACGTCGGTCGGGCCACCCCCCCTCCGGAGACCAGCCTGTGACGATTCTCAATGCACCTCGGACGCGTGAGCCCTACAATGGATACACAAAGAGGGTAAACAGGTGGAATTAAAATGAATTAAAAGCTCCCCTGTTCACCGGATCAAAGGCCTTTTGATTGTAGGTGAGAAGGAAGTGGAAGTTTAAATATCAAGAGCAATTTAGCAAAAAGGCAAAAGTTTCTGTCAAGTAGTGATAAAACAAAAAGCACCTTTGATACTGTTTGTAATTACCAGACTGAGCTTTGTTCCCGATGGGAGGGGAAAAGAAAACTTTTGCAGAGAGAAAAAAAATAAAATAAAATAATAATAATAATTAAAAAAAAAAAAAAATAAATAATAATAATAATTTTTAATTAAAAATTTAATTAAAATTAAAAATTAAAATTGAAAATTGAAAATTAAAAATAAAATTATAAATAAAAATAAAATAAAATAAAAAAAATTAGAAGCTCAACTTAATTCAAATTAAATTCAAAGCAAGTTTAAATGAAATTTAAATAAGCCTGTAAGGAAAAATCAAATAAAAGAAAGCCAATCAAAAAATCCTATCCTATAACGATTAATCTCTAAGTGGGAGTTATCCAAATAAAAGAATTAATCAGAAAGGGATTAGGGAGTTAGTGGTGCGCTGACTTAGCAGGTATAGCCACACGGTGGCGTCCTTCCTTCCAATTGGACTGTCTGTGACTTAAACCTAATTTCACTTTGAGTTAGAGGAAGTTATGTTTGTTTTTAAACTTCAAATTCGAATAAGGGTGTTTAATCAACGAGAAAGGAGATTTGGTTGTTGCTAGAAAAATTGTATAAATGAAACTGTGTACAACAGTAAGCAATAAACAATTTATAGGCTCAAACTTATTTTGTTAAGGCAGAATCAAATGACGGAGAGTGAAACTATCCGAATTTATCCACACGATGGCGCTATTGCGCCCGCCCTAGACTAGAGTTAGTTAGGCGGAAATGCTCACCAGATGGCTTTGTCTGGTTCTAGAGTCGCCCTCTGGCGGGTTGCAAGCGGCGTTGCAATTCTTGAGTCGCCCTCTGGCGGTTTGCAAGCGGCGTTGCAATTCTTGAGTCGCCCTCTGGCGGTTTGCAAGCGGTGTTGCAATTCTTGAGTCGCCCTCTGTCGGTTTGCAAGCGGCGTTCCCTACACTCTACTGGCTTTTGCACTCATTTAAAAATGACTGCACTTTATGTGCACGAGCAACGAAACGGGTGACAAACAGGAATTTATCTTCTGCCTATTCACGCATTTTACATGGACTCCAATAGACATTTATCAATATGGCTGACGGTTTTCAGCATTTTTGATTCAAATGTTTTAGGTCTCAGGTCTTTGGTTAGCTAAGCCAGACTTAAACCAGGAGTTATCGTTTATCTTAACGATATAATAATTATTCTGAGGCCCCTTATATTGTACAGGAGAGTCTCGCCCTGTCCCAATCTTCCGCAATGATAGAAACTTTCCGTAGTTCAGATCAAGCGGGATAACGCAACGTACGTGTCTACAGACTTCACCAAAATCTCATTATTTTGATGGAACACATAATATATTGCTCGAGTCAAATGTATGGGTTTCCTACAATACATTTGTTTGGAAATCACGCGGATAAAACCTATTGCGCCTACGGGCTGCAGAGTTTTTCGGAGATCACGCGGATTTTCGTACCGTTCATATTTTTATTAATATAATCCGGCTACTTCAACATTTCTCAGCATCTGTTTATGCTTGTGTTCGCTTTCCGCGTACCGTTCATAATTCACCAACAACAACAAAACAAAAACGAAACAAAACGCGCGTGCAGGTTATTAATACTCCAAAAATACACAATGAATAGAATATGAATATCATTCACACATACACAAACGTTTGAAACTTGCCCGATATTTCTCCACCAAATACATGTAACAACAACGACTCATGAGTTTAATGTCTCGGGGAATAATTAACTCAAAAGGGATTTAATATTCAATATTCATGAATTTATGAATATAATTTGCCAGTTGTTCATTACGTATTAAAATTTTCCGATAGGGAAAATTGTTTAATTAAATACAAGTAACCCTTTATGAAATTGCCTGAAATTATCCTACTAAGTTTGTCCTGCAAATTAGTTATAGACTTTTCAAATCAATTCTCAATAAAGGGATTACTGCTTTACGAGCGCATAAGAAACATTAACTTTACTGATCAGGATAAGTTCAATATTTCAAATGGTCATACAGTTTACTTTACTAACATAGTAGCATAAGCAGTTAGGTAACGTTTAGATCGCAAGTTTCATTGACTTTGTGTATGTGGCAGAATAACAGATTCAACTCATTAAATGTCTTTCGGAGGTTTAATAAACACAGACTAAAAATAACACTACAATTCACACAGAAAGTACATACTAAATATGCAACAAGAGAGTAGAAGTATAGATATTAACGAAAGAATACATAAAAGAGAATAATGAATAGACTGAAGTTAGAGAGAGATAAAAGAGAGAGAGAGAGAGACAAAGAGAGTGAGAGAGAGAGACAAAGAGAGTGGGGGAGGGTAAGAAACAGCTTTCCTTCAGTTCAACCAAATACGACCTTCACGGAGTTAATTTATCCCAACGGGAGAATAACACACCCTCTTTACAGCAGTAAGAAATAGAATACTTGCATTCTTTTTGGTTTCGTTTTGGCTTCTCGCTTGTGTGCATGTGTGTCTGCGTGTCCGGCGGTCCGGCGGTCCGGCGGTCCTTTCCGAGGTTGGGAGGGAAGCGGCTGTTTGCTTTAGCGATGCTTCGTGTTCTTGAAGATCGGATTGTAGAAGAGAAGATTTTTGGAAGAGATGAGGCCTGCTTGGAGGGCCTGCATTGGTGGCATGGCTTAAGTGCCAGCCCCCCCCCCGTGGGTGTTGGCTCCCACAGGAGAGAGTTGAAGAAGTGAACAGAGCGGAGTAAGAGAACAAGAAGAGGGAAGAGGCTGTCTTCACTGGTCTTTTAAGGTCTGGAAATAGTCCCACCCTCCAGGGTTAGACTTAACCAATGAGAGTTTTGGGATTTCCCGGCGGGAAATTCCTCAGCAGACTTTATTGCTCTTTGTTTGAAAGTTCGACTCAGTGGGTCTCTGAGTCTTCATACTATAATTAATGCAACAAACACACACTGCATTTTCTGAATAAGTGATATACATGGAAGTGTAAGTCGTGAAGTGAGCATTAATTTGATAGGAGACATGACATATATGAGGTTATCTGAACTAGTACTTTGTTAAGACAAAGACAAAAAGATGCAAAATACCATACAGAATAAACATTTTACAAGACAGTTATGTGTTTACATATAATGTCCTGGGGTGCATGTTCATTTATAGATGGTTTGTCTATAATTTGAGGCAAAAGCTCTGTGTCTTAAAGTCTTTGTGTATAAGACTTCATGTGGCCACATTCTTTCCGGTCATAAAAGATCTTATCAGATGGTTTCCAGGGTAGCTGAAGAATCCTTCTCTGTTGTGTTGGGGGAAGGTCTGTCCATCAGCACACTTTCAAAACATATTTGTTAAATGTAACTGGCGATTGTGTGTTTGATTCGCCTGAGTCGCTACAATAACAAGCAAAGAGTCTCAACTGAGGAGAAAAAAACGCTGCCTGCCAAAACGCTCTCAACACTCACAGCGAGGCGTTTTCAGCAGAGCTAAAAACGCTTTGGTGGACACACGGCCTAAAGGAGTTGCCTGCTAAAATACCCCAATGAATGGAAGGCAGCTAACCTTTAATCTTCAGCATATCACAAAATGGGGAAATTGTGAGTGCTCAAAACTGTGACAAGGACCTTACTTAGAACCCATAATGGGGAAGGTACAACTTGTTCTACCAGTCTCCAGGGGTGCTTCCTGTTAAGCTTACACCATCTGGGGAACCCAACATTAGGGGGAGGAGGCTACCATCTTGTTGGTATTTAGGAGCTTCCTACTTAAAGGAACCCGCCATGGGGGAGGTATTTTACTCCATTAAATATCTGTGTAGAAACTTCCCAATTACCACTTAGATAAGGAAGCGACACAAAGAAGGAGACAGCTACAACCTTTTTATAATGCATTGGCTCGTGAAGGGGCCACCTTTGGGGTGGCAGCTACAGCTTTACAAACAAGGGATCTACCTACTTAAGGTACCCACCAACAGGGGGCAGCATAAAACTTTACTCCCATGGCTCTAACCTTTTTTGTGAACTGCAGCCCCCAATGGAGAAGGACCCTCAAGTCTCAATGACCTCTCAGTGACCTCTCTTAAATCCTTCTTCATCCTCCTCTGGTCACACCTTCTCCGCCTCCTCGACCTCGGGCTAAAATGGAAGACTCACAGGTGCTGCATGTTTATGACCAGCCAGGAATTGCTTGCCTAAACGCCCATGAGCGATCTGCAGCCTCTCATGCTTCCAGGGGAGATATAAATCACTCTGTAGCATGGGCCATAACTTTAAGCAACTTCTATTAACTCATAAGTATGTGAGTTTTGGCCATGGCTTTATGGGTCATTTAACTCTTTCCCCTCCAGCGTTAAAAAAAAAAGTGCTGGCAACTTGCTAAATTGTTTTTGACCGTTTTCACAAAACATTTTATAGCCCATAAAATATTTTGTTTTACGAATATCTGACACAATTTTGAACAAAAAGCTGAGAAAATCACGTTTTTGAGAAAAACTTTATCCAGATCAAATTTAGAGCGATGACCAAACACAGATGAAGGAGGTCAAATACATCCACACCTCTAATGCTTCACAGTCCTGTAGCACGTCCTGGGTCCACATTTCATTCAGTAACATTAGATCGTTTTTATTTATTTTATATATTTATTTTATTTAGTGTTTAATGTTAATGTTCACATTATTTTACATATGCATTTGCTTACACATGATCGCTTGTTTTACTGCATCTTCCTCACGTGTGTTTTGATCAGGAGATTTAGTACTCACTCCGAGCATGCGTAATAGATAGCAAAAAAAAAAAAAAGCCAAAATCAATGCCATAACATTAACTAGCATTTTCGGGAAAAAGAAAATCCGCTCCAGGTCAAAATGATTAGTACACAGCCTAAGGGTTAAACCCAATAATTGTCACCGTTTGCTGGATTTTCTTACAAACTTTGGCATGACAGCATGGTAATGAGGATTTGTCTGTCTAATGTTTAATTCTTTACAAAGTTTTGACACAGATTTTCTTCCTCTGTATTTTTGTCTTGTTTTCTAGTGCATATATATAAACATTCATTTTTGTATTAGAATTTTTTCTTCTGTTTTTCACTTTTTACTTTCCATGAATGTAGCCATTGCATTAAACTATAAACAATCAGTCATTTACGGAAGCAAACATTGTGAACACATTCATGAACACTGAATTCACATTCAGAAAACAGAGGAAATATTCCTCTGAATATTAATTTTAATTAATAATAAATGTTTAGATATTGTAATGTGTAGATATTTTTACTGGAAAACGAGACTTTGAGAAAACGAGATTTTTGCAGTATTTGGTCAACTTTGAATGCTATGTTTTTCTCCTTTATCCTGTAGATATGAGTTATGTTACCATTTCTCTGGTGATGCTGGGGAAGTTTGGCCTGTCTGCAGCGTTTTCGATCGTATACCCTGCGACTGCAGAGCTTTACCCCACCGTTGTGAGGGGCACGTCTTTAGGAACCTGCTCCACGGCGTCCAGAGTGGGCAGCCTTTCTGCACCATACTTCATCTACTTAGGTCTATAATGTCTTCTAATTCATCTCCTAAATCCTACATCTTCTGTGAATGATCTAGTTACTACGTAAGCAAGTATTTTTGTCTCATATTCTTGTATTCTAGTCTCAAGAAAATATACAGTGTATGTCAGTGGGGTCATAAAGATAATATTAATTCAAAAGAAAAAAAGATTATTACTCCATTGGCAGATATTTTTTATTCTTTTAAAGGGATAGTTCTCTTTAAAATGAAAATTCTGTCATCCTTTACTCAACCTCAAGTTGTTTCAAACCTGTATGAATATCTTTCTTCAGCTGAACACAAGGGACAATTTTTTTTTGAAGAATATCAGTAATCAAACAGTTAACTGGAGCCACTGACTTCCATAGAATTTTTTTTCCTACTATGGAAGTCAGTGGCTCCAGTTAACTGTTTGATTACTGATATTCTTCAAAAAAAAATTGTCCCTTGTGTTCAGCTGAAGAAAGAAATTCATGCAGGTTTGAAACAACTTGAGCTTGAGTAAAATGAAAAAAAAAAAAAAAAAAAAACATTTTAAAGTGAACTATCCCTTTAAGCAAAACCTACCTTAATTGACAGGTGCTGGGCATATAACTATTATTGAAGACACCTGGTGCCACACTCTAATCAGCTAATTAACTCCAAACACCTGCGAAGCCTTTAAATGATCTCAGTCTAGTTCTGTCGGCTACACTATCATGGGGAAGACTGCTGACCTGACAGTTGTCCAAAAGACGACCATTGACAACTTGCACAAGGAGGGCAAGACACAAAAGGTCATTGCAAAAGAGGCTGGCTGTTCACAGAGCTCTGTGTCCAAGTACATTAATAGAGAGGCGACAGGAAGGAAAAGATGTGGTATAAAAAAGTGTACAAAAAAGTGTACAATAGGGATAACCGCAGCTTGGAGAGGATTGTGAAACAAAAGCCATTCAAAAATGTGGAGGAGATTCACAAACAGTGGACTGCAGAACCACTACACAGAGATGTATGCAAGACATGGGGTCGCATTACTTGTGTCAAGCCACTTTTAAACAACAGACAGCGTCAGAAGTGTCTCGCCTGGGCTAAAGGCTAAAAGGACTGGACTGCTGCTGAGTGGTACAAAGTTATGTTCTCTGATGAAAGTAAATTTTGCATTTCCTTTGGAAATCATGGTCCCAGAGTCTAGAGGAAGTTTCCACAGTCAGTGATGGTTTGGGGTGCCATGTCATCTGCTGGTGTTGGTCCACTGAGGTCAAAGGTCAACATGTCCATATAAGAACACTTCATGCTTTCTGCTGCTGACCAAATTTATGAAGATGCAGAGCTCATTTTCCAACAGGACTGGCACCTGCACACAGTGCCAAAGCAGCCAGTACCTGGTTTAAGGACCATGGCGTCCCTGTTCTTAATTGGCCAGCCAACTCGCCTGACCTAAACCCCATAGATAATCTCTGGGGTATTGTTAAGAGGAAGATGCAATATGCCAGACCCAACAATGCAGAAGAGCTGAAGGCCACAATCAGAGCAACCTGGGCTCTCATAACACCTGAGCCGAGCCACAGACTGACCGACTCCATGCCATGCCGCATCACTGCAGTAATTCAGGCTAAAGGAGACACAACTAAGTATTCAGTGCTGTACATGCTCATACTTTTCAGTTGGCCAAGATTTCTAAAAATATTTTTTTTTGTATTGGTCTAAAGTAATATTCTAATTTTGGGATTTTGCTTAGTTGTCAGTTATAGTCATCTAAATTAAAGGAAATAAACATATGAAATATCAGTCTGTGTGTAATGAATGAATATAATATATAAAAGTTTCACTTTTTAAATGGAATTAATGAAATCAACAAACTTTTTGATGATATTCTAATTATATGACCAGCACCTGTAGAAACATGTAATGTATCTTGTATCTTGATTTAAGAATGTTTATATATTTGATCTGGAAAATGAGACAAAACTAAATATATGCAATATAAAACACATTTTTGCAATATTTTTTTGCAGTGTAGTTGAGGGTAGTTTCATCTACATCAGAGTATCCATTTTTTAAACAGCTTTAAGGCATTAAATTTGTACATGGGAATTTGCTCAGAAATGCCTATAAAAAGCATTTGTTCGTGTCTCTTGTTGTTCTGCTGCAGGAGGCTATAACAGATCGTTGCCGTACATCTTAATCGGCAGTCTGAATGTTCTCTCCGGGTTGCTCTATCTTCTGCTTCCGGAGAGTTTCGGATCACCTTTACCAGAGACTATCAGTCACATGCAGAGAGGAGTTTGGTAAGTCAGATAAGAGCAGCGCCCCCTGCTGTTTGCTGTGGCATTGACAGTGCTTTACATGCTGCCCCAATTTACTAAAAACACATACAGACTTTACCCACAAAACTGAAATGAAAATGTTATTTAGTGAGAACCACAGCATGGTCCCATTTGGACATACTTTATATGTGGGTGTGTCCAACATATTTGCATGCAGGGCTGTTATTTTATAATATTTCATAACCATGTTCATGTAGTGGAAATATTTAACGAGTTTCCACTGGAGGCAAGATTAAGTGAACCCAAGTGCAGTTGATTTACAAGGTGATAAACAGAATCCAATGATGACTTTGACTTGGACAGATGTGACTTGAAACAGACTTGACCTAAACCATGACAAGACACTCACCAACAGCGGGTTACATAAAACAATACTCGACCAGGACGGCGCATAGTGGTGCAGACAGTTCATGGGATCATGGCAGTGCATACAGTTCATGAGGCCACAGAGACGCAGCCTTCGTGGCCTTATCAAGGTACCCACTGCGCCCCCTAAAGAAAAAAGTTCTTGGGCAGAGATTTGGGGTCATGGTATGGAGACAACTCTGGACGCTGGTCAGTGGCTGGAGCAAACTCTGGATTCTGGTTAGGGGCTGGAGCCATCTCAGGATTCTGGTCAGTGGCTAGAGCCATCTATGGATGCTGGTCAGTGGCTGGAGCCATCTCTAGATGCTGGTCAGTGACTGGAGCCATCTCTGGATGCTGGTCAGTGGCTGGAGCCATCTCTGGACTCTGGTCAGTGGCTGGAGCCATCTCTGGATGCTGGTCACGGTCTGGAGCCATCTCTGGACTCTGGTCAGTGGCTGGAGCCATAAACATCTCTGGACTTTGGTCAGTGGCTGGAGCCATCTCTGGACTCTGGTCAGTGGCTGGAGCCATAAACATCTCTGGACTTTGGTCAGTGGCTGGAGCCATCTCTGGACTCTGGTCAGTGGCTGGAGCCATCTCTAGACATTAGTCAGTGGCTGGAGCCATCTCTGGACTCTGGTCAGTGGCTGGATCCATCTCTAGACATTAGTCAGTGGCTGGAGCCATCTCTCGACTCTGGTCAGTGGCTGGAGCCATCTCTAGACATTAGTCAGTGACTGGAGCCATCTCTGGACTCTGGTTAGTGGCTGGATCCATCTCTAGACATTAGTCAGTGGCTGGAGCCATCTTTGGACTCTGGTCACTATCTGGAGCCATCTCTGGATGCTGGTCAGGGTCTGGAAACATCTCTGAAGTCTGGTCAGTGTCTGGAGCCATCTCTGGACTCTGGTCAGTGTCTGGAGCCATTTCTGGACTCTGGTCAGTGGCTGGAGCCATAAATATCTCTGGACTCTGGTCAGTGTCTGGAGCCCTCTCTGGACTCCGGTCAGTGTCTGGAGCCATCTCTGGACTCCAATCAGTGTCTGGAGCCATCTCCGGATGCTGGTCAGTGGCTGGAGCAAACTCTGGATTCTGGTCAGGGGCTGGAGCCAACTCAGGATTCTGGTCAGGGGCTGGAGCCATCTATGGATGCTGGTCAGTGGCTGGAGCCATCTCTGGATGCTGGTCAGTGGCTGGAGCCATCTCTGGACTCTGGTAAGTAGCTGGAGCCATCTCTGGATGCTGGTCACGGTCTTGAGCCCTCTCTGGACTCTGGTCAGTGGCTGGAGCCATAAACATCTCTGGACTTTGGTCAGTGTCTGGGGCCATCTTTGTACTCCGGTCAGTGTCTGGAGCCATCTCTGGATTCTTGTCAGTGGCTGGAGCCATCTCTGGATTCTGTTTAGTGTCTGGGGCCATCTCTGGACTCTAGTCAGTGTCTGGAGCCATCTCTGGACTCTGGTCAGTGGCTGGAGCCATACACATCTCTGGACTCTGGTCAGTGTCTGGAGCCATCTCTGGACTCCGGTCAGTGGTTGGAGCCATAAATATCTCTGGACTCTAGTCAGTGTCTGGAGCCATCTCTGGACTCTGCTCAGGGTCTGGACCCATCTCTGGATGCTGGTCAGGGTCTGGAGCCATCTCTGGATGGTGGTCAGGGTCTGGAAACATCTCTGAAATCTGGTCAGTGCATGGAGCCATCTCTTACTCTGGTCAGTGTTCTGGAGCCAGGTCTGGACTCTGGTCAGTGGTTGGAGCCTTCCCTGGATGCTGGTCAGTGTTTGGAGCCATCGCTGGACTCTGGTCAGTGGCTGGAGCCATCTCTGGACATTAGTCAGTGGCTGGATCCATCTCTGGACTCTGGTCAGTGTCTGGAGCCATCTCTGGACTCTGGTCAGTATCTGGAGCCATCTCTTGACCTTAGTCAGTGTCTGGAGCCATCTCTGGACTCCGGTCAGTGTCTGGAGCCATCTCTGGACTCTGGTCAGTATATGGAGTCATCTCTGGACTGGTCAGTGGCAAGAGCCATCTCTGGACTCTGGACAGTGTCTGGAGCCATCTCTGGACTCTGGACAGTGTCTGGAGCCATCTCTGGACTCTGATCAGTGGCAGGAGCCATCTCTGGACTCTGGTCAGCGTCTGGAGCCATCACTGGACTCTGGTCAGTGGCTGGAGCCATCTCTGGACTCTGGTCAGTGTCTGGAGCCATCTCTGGACTCTGGTCAGTGTCTGGAGCCATCTCTGGACTCTGGTCAGGGTCTGGAGCCATCTCTGGACTCTGGTCACTATCTGGAGCCATCTCTGGACATTAGTCAGTGGCTGGAGCCATCTCTGGACTCTGCTCAGGGTCTGGAGCCATCTCTGCACTCTGCTCAGGGTCTGGAGCCATCTCTGGACTCTGGTCAGTATCTGGGGCGATCTCTGGACTATGGTCAGTGGCAGGAGCCATCTCTGGACTCTGGACAGTGTCTGGAGCCATCTCTGGACTCTGGTCAGTGGCAGGAGCCATCTATGGACTTTGGTCAGTGTCTGGAGCCATCTCTGGACTCTGGTCAGTATCTGGAGCCATCTCTGGACATTAGTCAGTGGCTGGAGCCATCACTGGACTCTGGTCAGTGTCTGGAGCCATCTCTGGACTCTGGTCAGGGTCTGGAGCCATCACTAGACTCTGGTCAGTGGCTGGAGCCATCTCTGGACTCTGGTCAGTGTCTGGAGCCATCACTGGACTCTGGTCAGTGGCTGGAGCCATCTCTGGACTCTGGTCAGTGTCTGAAGCCATCTCTGGACTCTGGTCAGTTTCTGGGGCCATCTCTGGACTCTGGTCAGGGTCTGGAGCCATCGCTGGACTCTGGTCAGTATCTGGAGCCATCTCTGGACATTAGTCAGTGGCTGGAACCATCTCTGGACTCTGCTCAGGGTCTGGAGCCATCTCTGCACTCTGCTCAGGGTCTGGAGCCATCTCTGGACTCTGGTCAGTATCTGGAGCCATCGCTGGACTCTTGTCAGTGGCTAGAGCCATCTCTGGACTCTGGTCAGTGTCTGGAGCCATCTCTGGACTCTGGTCAGTATATGGAGCCATCTCTGGACTCTGGTCAGGGTCTGGAGCTCTCTCTGGACTCTGGTCAGTGTCTGGAGCCATCTCTGGACTCTGGTCAGGGTCTGGAGCCATCTCTGGACTCTGGTCAGTGTCTGGAGCCATCTCTGGACTCTGGTCAGGGTCTGGAGCCATCTCTGGACTCTGGTCAGGGTCTGGAGCCATCTCTGGACTCTGGTCAGTATCTGGAGCCATCTCTGGACATTAGTCAGTGGCTGGAGCCATCTCTGGACTCTGGTCAGTGGCTGGATCCATCTCTAGACATTAGTCAGTGGCTGGAGCCATCTCTCGACTCTGGTCAGTGGCTGGAGCCATCTCTAGACAATAGTCAGTGGCTGGAGCCATCTCTGGACTCTGGTTAGTGGCTGGATCCATCTCTAGACATTAGTCAGTGGCTGGAGCCATCTTTGGACTCTGGTCACTATCTGGAGCCATCTCTGGATGCTGGTCAGGGTCTGGAAACATCTCTGAAGTCTGGTCAGTGTCTGGAGCCATCTCTGGACTCTGGTCAGTGTCTGGAGCCATCTCTGGACTCTGGTCAGTGTCTGGAGCCATCTCTGGACTCTGGTCAGTGTCTGGAGCCATCTCTGGACTCTGGTCAGTGGCTGGAGCCATAAATATCTCTGGACTCTGGTCAGTGTCTGGAGCCATCTCTGGACTCCGGTCAGTGTCTGGAGCCATCTCTGGACTCCAATCAGTGTCTGGAGCCATCTCCGGATGCTGGTCAGTGGCTGGAGCAAACTCTGGATTCTGGTCAGGGGCTGGAGCCAACTCAGGATTCTGGTCAGGGGCTGGAGCCATCTATGGATGCTGGTCAGTGGCTGGAGCCATCTCTGGATGCTGGTCAGTGGCTGGAGCCATCTCTGGACCCTGGTAAGTAGCTGGAGCCATCTCTGGATGCTGGTCACGGTCTTGAGCCATCTCTGGACTCTGGTCAGTGGCTGGAGCCATAAACATCTCTGGACTTTGGTCAGTGTCTGGGGCCATTTTTGTACTCCGGTCAGTGTCTGGAGCCATCTCTGGATTCTTGTCAGTGGCTGGAGCCATCTCTGGATTCTGTTTAGTGTCTGGGGCCATCTCTGGACTCTAGTCAGTGTCTGGAGCCATCTCTGGACTCCGGTCAGTGGTTGGAGCCATAAATATCTCTGGACTCTAGTCAGTGGCTGGAGCCATACACATCTCTGGACTCTGGTCAGTGTCTGGAGCCATCTCTGGACTCCGGTCAGTGGTTGGAGCCATAAATATCTCTGGACTCTAGTCAGTGTCTGGAGCCATCTCTGGACTCTGCTCAGGGTCTGGACCCATCTCGGGATGCTGGTCAGGGTCTGGAGCCATCTCTGGATGGCGGTCAGGGTCTGGAAACCTCTCTGAAATCTGGTCAGTGTATGGAGCCATCTCTTACTCTGGTCAGTGTTCTGGAGCCAGGTCTGGACTCTGGTCAGTGGTTGGAGCCTTCCCTGGATGCTGGTCAGTGTTTGGAGCCATCGCTGGACTCTGGTCAGTATCTGGAGCCATCTCTTGACCTTAGTCAGTGTCTGGAGCCATCTCTGGACTCCGGTCAGTGTCTGGAGCCATCTCTGGACTCTGGTCAGTATATGGAGTCATCTCTGGACTCTGGTCAGTGGCAAGAGCCATCTCTGGACTCTGGACAGTGTCTGGAGCCATCTCTGGACTCTGATCAGTGGCAGGAGCCATCACTGGACTCTGGTCAGTGGCTGGAGCCATCTCTGGACTCTGGTCAGTGTCTGGAGCCATCTCTGGACTCTGGTCAGTGTCTGGAGCCATCTCTGGACTCTGGTCAGGGTCTGGAGCCATCTCTGGACTCTGGTCAGGGTCTGGAGCCATCTCTGGACTCTGGTCAATATCTGGAGCCATCTCTGGACATTAGTCAGTGGCTGGAGCCATCTCTGGACTCTGCTCAGTGTCTGGAGCCATCTCTGCACTCTGCTCAGGGTCTGGAGCCATCTCTGGACTCTGGTCAGTATCTGGAGCCATCTCTGGACTCTGGTCAGGGTCTGGAGCCATCTCTGGACTCTGGTCAGGGTCTGGAGCCATCTCTGGACTCTGGTCAGTATCTGGAGCCATCTCTGGACATTAGTCAGTGTCTGGAGCCATCTCTGGACTCCGGTCAGTGGTTGGAGCCATAAATATCTCTGGACTCTAGTCAGTGGCTGGAGCCATACACATCTCTGGACTCTGGTCAGTGTCTGGAGCCATCTCTGGACTCCGGTCAGTGGTTGGAGCCATAAATATCAGGGTCTGGAGCCATATCTGCACTCTGCTCAGGGTCTGGAGCCATCTCTGGACTCTGGTCAGTGGCTGGAGCCATCTCTGGACTCTGGTCAGTATCTGGAGCCATCTCTGGACTCTGGTCAGTGTCTGGAGCCATCTCTGGACTCTGGTCAGGGTCTGGAGCCATCTCTGGACTCTGGACAGTGTCTGGAGCCATCTCTGGACTCTGGTCAGTGGCAGGAGCCATCTATGGACTCTGGTCAGTGTCTGGAGCCATCTCTGGACTCTGCTCAGGGTCTGGAGCCATATCTGCACTCTGCTCAGGGTCTGGAGCCATCTCTGGACTCTGGTCAGTATCTGGAGCCATCGCTGGACTCTGGTCAGTTCCTGGAGCCATCTCTGGACTCTGGTCAGTATATGGGGCCATCTCTGGACTATGGTCAGTATCTGGAGCCATCTCTGGACATTAGTCAGTGGCAGGAGCCATCTATGGACTCTGGTCAGTGTCTGGAGCCATCTCTGGACTCTGGTCAGTATCTGGAGCCATCTCTGGACATTAGTCAGTGGCTGGAGCCATCACTGGACTCTGGTCAGGGTCTGGAGCCATCACTAGACTCTGGTCAGTGGCTGGAGCCATCTCTGGACTCTGGTCAGTGTCTGGAGCCATCACTGGACTCTGGTCAGTGGCTGGAGCCATCTCTGGACTCTGGTCAGTGTCTGGAGCCATCTCTGGACTCTGGTCAGTGTCTGAAGCCATCTCTGGACTCTGGTCAGTTTCTGGAGCCATCTCTGGACTCTGGTCAGTGTCTGGAGCCATCGCTGGACTCTGGTCAGTATCTGGAGCAATCTCTGGACATTAGTCAGTGGCTGGAGCCATCTCTGGACTCTGCTTAGGGTCTGGAGCCATCTCTGCACTCTGCTCAGGGCCTGGAGCTGTCTCTGGACTCTGGTCAGTATCTGGAGCCATCGCTGGACTCTGGTCAGTGGCTGGAGCCATCTCTGGACTCTGGTCAGTGTCTGAAGCCATCTCTGGACTCTGGTCAGTGTCTGGAGCCATCTCTGGACTCTGGTCAGTGTCTGGAGCCATCTCTGGACTCTGGTCAGGGTCTGGAGCCATCTCTGGACTCTGGTCAGGGTCTGGAGCCATCGCTGGACTCTGGTCAGTATCTGGAGCCATCTCTGGACATTAATCAGTGGCTGGAGCCATCTATGGACTCTGGTCAGTGTCTGGAGCCATCTCTGGACTCTGGTCAGTATCTGGAGCCATCTCTGGACATTAGTCAGTGGCTGGAGCCATCACTGGACTCTGGTCAGGGTCTGGAGCCATCACTAGACTCTGGTCAGTGGCTGGAGCCATCTCTGGACTCTGGTCAGTGTCTGGAGCCATCACTGGACTCTGGTCAGTGGCTGGAGCCATCTCTGGACTCTGGTCAGTGTCTGGAGCCATCTCTGGACTCTGGTCAGTGTCTGAAGCCATCTCTGGACTCTGGTCAGTTTCTGGAGCCATCTCTGGACTCTGGTCAGTGTCTGGAGCCATCGCTGGACTCTGGTCAGTATCTGGAGCAATCTCTGGACATTAGTCAGTGGCTGGAGCCATCTCTGGACTCTGCTTAGGGTCTGGAGCCATCTCTGCACTCTGCTCAGGGCCTGGAGCTGTCTCTGGACTCTGGTCAGTATCTGGAGCCATCGCTGGACTCTGGTCAGTGGCTGGAGCCATCTCTGGACTCTGGTCAGTGTCTGAAGCCATCTCTGGACTCTGGTCAGTGTCTGGAGCCATCTCTGGACTCTGGTCAGTGTCTGGAGCCATCTCTGGACTCTGGTCAGGGTCTGGAGCCATCTCTGGACTCTGGTCAGGGTCTGGAGCCATCGCTGGACTCTGGTCAGTATCTGGAGCCATCTCTGGACATTAATCAGTGGCTGGAGCCATCTATGGACTCTGCTCTTGGTCTGGAGCCATCTCTGCACTCTGCTCAGGGTCTGGAGTCATCTCTGGACTCTGGTCAGTATCTGGAGCAATCTCTGGACTCCGAAAATCAGACGTGGCAGTATGGAGACACTCTGGTGTGGCAGGTACTGAGGAATTGTGGGGCTCGTCTTCAGCCGCAACATCCACAATAAATGAAGACCCACTTAGGATTTTCCCTCCAGGAAGCCCACAATGGCTCGTTTGACCCATGCTTAAAAATGTCTTTGAGGGCAACGTCATTAAAATCAATCAGGTGACAAAGTTCTACAAAGTCCTGGACATAATCGTCAAGAGCACGATTCCCCTGCTGTAGATGCAGGAGTGGAAAAACTGCTGGGTTTATATTTGAGCGGTTGAGTATTCTGTAACGAGTTTCCACTGGAGGGAAGTTGAAGTAAACCCAAGTGCAGTTTATTTACAAGGGGATAAAACAGAATCCAATGATGACTTTGACTTGAACAGACATGACCTGAAACAGGCTTGACCTAAACATGACAGACACTCACCAACAGCGGGTTACATCAAACAATAATCAACCAGGATGCATGGAAATCATGACACAGAACCAACACACTACATTACAAAATCACAGATGCACTCAAAATATATCAAATTCTACTTTGGAGCCTACTTTAATTTAAGTGCGTACGTGAGTTTTTGTTGTAGGTGGCTATTGTAGATGGCTATTGTACAATTTTAAAAATTGTGTACTGTGCTAATTAATTGAGACTTCTTACAGCTCTTACAGGTTGTTAGCCTTGTTTGTTTCGTTGCTTCTATTGCTCTCCCCTTTTTTGTAAGTCGCTTTGGATAAAAGCTTGTGCTAAATGATTAAATGTAAATGTAATAATATAATCATTTAGAGGTGAATTTTCAATCATTTGACATTCGGATTATATTGCACAGGGACTCCTTTTTGTTGTACACTATAAATAATTATACATGTTTTGTTTTTCAGGTGTAAAAAAAGACATTCTACTTGCAGTCAAACCAAAAGTAAATGTGAGGATGAGGATGAATATGAGACTGAACGGTTTTAATGGATTGTAAGGATTATTAATGATTTTGAGGGATTATAAAAGCTCTATAAACTAACTCCTTTACTCCAAGGCCATAGTGAATGGGTGGGGGTGGGGCCTTTTTGATTCCTACTGTAAAAAAGGCAGACATTTTAATAACTTTTTGAATAAAGCCTCTATTTGTAATAACCATTTCTGTAAAATGTGGTTCCTTTATGGAATGTCAAAACGTGTGTGTGTGTGTGTGTGTGTGTGTGTGTGTACTTTTCTATCTAACAGGGGACTTTGGTGTCATTACATACTCACCAACAGAGGGGACATTTTTCAGGTCCCCTGTTGGTTATGCTTTAAATCATGTGAAAATCAAGTCCAAAAACTAAAATAAAATAAAAAACGGTGATTTGGCTCTGGTGATTTTTTTTTTTTTTTTTTTTCACCAAGTGGGGATTTACAGGTGTGTGTTTAAAGACAGCGCCCTTGTAGGCTAAAGAAGGAACTGTAATGGCTTTTAAAGCTACACTGTGTAATTTTTTTAGTTTATTCTTATTCTAAAAACACTTAGTTCTTTCAAAAATATATGTGCTCATTAATGTATATTTACTTCTTTCAGGTAATAAAGTATTCTGGTAAGTTTATAATATGCCACTGAAAATACATACGGGTGAGGGGTTCGAATGCCGGCCGCCATGTTGCCCCTCCATCTTGAAAGTACAGTAGCCAAAGAGGGACATACCCGTGAATTCAAGCTTCACCTTTCGCGTTTTAACACTCGATGGCACCGTGTCGAATGTGAAGAGGGGGATTGCCGTGTTAATCTTGGACTAAATCGGCCACCGTAGCGTAGGAGTTAAAACGAAATCAGAATTGAGAGGAACAGAAACTAATATTCTGGATGGTCATATACCTTTACACTGCTAGAGGGGAGAATTAAACACACACATACACACACTCCTCTATTGTGGCCTGCTGTCCTCTGACTCTAGAGCTGCTGTTTAACAGACTGCTTACTAAAGCAACAAACATTTGATATATTATATCTCTTTATACCCTGACTAGTTTCAAACTTTGCATTACATTAAAATTAAATACTACAGGATCCAAGAAAAAAGGATTTAAAAATCTAAACAACCAGGATTTAATAAAATATACATCTGTGTGTTTCCTCAGTTTCTACAAATAAATATTGTAAATACCATCCATCATGGCCATGCACAGGCTGTAAAACGTTATATGATGGGATCTCATTCAATGCTTTTAGAATAGTTAATTTTAAAAAAAAAATGTTTCTATATATACAGTGGGTACTCAGACCCCCTTAAATTGTTCACTCTTTGTTATGTAGCCATTTGCTAAAATCATTGAATAATTTTTTCTCTCATTAATGTACACACAGCACCCCATATTGGCAGAAGAACACAGAATTGTTGACATTTTTAGGGTTAGGGTTAGATTAGGATTACGTTACACACACACTGACTCGAGTCCCCTGTTAGATAGTAAATCACGAAGCCTGTGTGTTTGCTGTGACGTTTCTTATCATTAGATTAGATTAGATTAGATTGTTTATTTTAGCCACACGACAATGCCGGTGGAATTTTTTTTTCGGTACAGTATGTTTAAGCTCTACATCATCATACATTACAGACAAAAATAAACAATACACTTCACAACATGTAACAATACAAGATACAGTGGGTACATGACCATGCGTAGTGTATGAGAGGAAAAACTAAACTAAAGAGAGGAGTTCAGAGTCCTGATGGCTATGGGGAAAAAGCTGTTTGTGAAGCGTTTGGTCTTGGTAGATAGTAACCTGTAGCGCCTCCCTGAAGGAAGGAGCTGAAAAAGGTGGTTCGCTGGATGTGAGGTGTCAGAGATGATTTCCTTTGCCCGCTTTACAGTTCGATATGTATAGAGTGAATCGACTGAAGGCAGTGGTTTCCCTATGATCTTGGATGCTTTGTTGACAGTCTGCTGTAGTTTTTTTCTTTGTTTGGCTATCTGTGCTACCATACCATACTGTTATTGATGATGTAATGATGGACTCGATCATAGCGGAATAGAACAGAACAAGGAGCTGATGTCTGATCCGGTATTTTTTAAGCTGTCTGAGGAAGTAAAGTCTTTGTTGAGCCTTTGCAATGATTTGATTAGTATTAGTTTTCCACTTCAGGTTATTGCTAATGTGTGTTCCTAGGAATTTGAAGGAGTCAGTGATGGTGATTGAATTGCCATTTATCTTTATTGGTGTTTTAGGAAATGGCCTACGTCTAAAGTCAACAATGAATTCCTGGGTTTTGGCTGTGTTGAGCTGGAGGTCATTGTTCGAACACCAATTTACAGCTTGGTCCACCACCATGCGGTACTGTGTTTCATCATTGTCTAAGATGAGGCCTACAATGGTTGTGTCGTCCGCATACTTTATTATTTTCACTGAAGTGTTCATGGATCTAAAGTACGATGTATAAAGGGAAAAGAGCCAAGGGGAGAGAACACAGCCCTGAGGAGCTCCTGTACTGAGGGTGAGAGGGTCTGAGGTTATGTTATTAACTTTCACCCTCTGTGATCTCTTCCACAGGAAGCTCCTTATCCAGTGGCATATGGCTGGGTCAATGTTCATGTCCAAGAGTGTAGTAAAGAGTTTAAATGGGTTAATCGTGTTAAAAGCGGAACTAAAGTCTATGAACAGGATGCGTGTATAGGTGTTTGGTGATTCCAGATGTTGCAAGGTATGGTGGAGTGCTATGCTGATTGCATCCTCAACGGACCGGTTGGCTTGGTAGGCGAATTGATATGAGTCCATCTTCAAGGAAGTGCAGGATTTCAGGTATGCCAGAATAATCCGTTCAAATGCTTTCATTACCACAGATGTCAGGGCAACTGGTCTGAAGTCATTGAGGCAGGTGATCTTTGAGGACTTTGGCACAGGAATAATGATGGAGCATTTAAAGCATTGTGGGACTGTACATTGGCTTAATGAACTGTTAAAAATTGTGGGAAAAACAGGCGCCAATTGTGCTGCACAATGGCTAAGCAAAGCAGGACTGATCCCATCCGGCCCTGCTGCTTTCCTGATCTTAAGCCTCTTAAATGTAGTTCTCACCTCATCCTCCCGAATGCAGAAGGGTGGTGTTGAAATGGGGTCGGGGGGAATGACTGGTGAGGTAGGTTTTTCAAATCTTGCATAAAAGTTATTTAATATGTCTGGGAGACTTGGATCACTGTTAAGGGGGGAGATGGGGCATTTTTTGTAGTTTGTCATGTCCTTGAGATTTTTCCATATTGATCTTGGGCTGCTTGATGAAAATTGTTGTTCCAATTTTGTTCCATAACTCTGCTTTGCTCTCCTTATAGCAGCTCGTAGTTTATATTTAGCAATTCTGTATTGACTCTTGTCTCCACTTTTGTATGCACAGTTCTTTTCTTTGCGTAAGAGATGTAAGTCTTTGGAGAACCATGGTTTTTTATTGCCATAGAATGTCACTGTCTTGGTGGGGATGCATATTTCCTCGCAGAACTTTACGTATGACGTCACAGTATCAGTGAGTTTGTCGAGGGAGTCACAAGCTGCACTGAATATGTCCCAGTTTGTGCATTCGAAATACCCTTGCGTTTCAAGCGTTTCAATGGCATCTATGGACCAGGACCTGACAGATTTGGATGTTTTCTTAACGGATTTAAGCTTTTGTCTGTACTTCGGAATGAGAAGCAACACAGCATGGTCAGACCTCCCCAGTGGAGCCCTCGGGAATGCCCGGTAAGCATCTGAAACAGAGATGTAGCAGTGATCCAGTGTTTTGCTATCTCTGCTGTGGCAAGTGACTTGTTGCTTGTAGTTTGGGAGTTCAGATGACAGGTTTGTGTGGTTAAAATCACCTAACACGATAACAGACGTATCAGGGTTGGAGTTTTCAACAGACGAGATGTGTTGGGAGAGATCGCTAATGGCTGTATTAGCGTTAGCTTGTGGTGGAACGTAAACACCAATTAGTATAATTGAGGCAAATTCTCTCGGGAGGTAATATGGTCTGCATTTCAAACTGATGAATTCAAGATCAGGAGAGCAGTGACAATGAAGGATTGTTGAATTGTTACACCAGCGCTGATTTACCATGAGAGAAATACCCCCTCCTTTAGATTTGAGGGATAGGTTGACTGACCTGTCAGCTCTGAAGATAGTGAAGCCAGGGGGGGTTACCGCCTTGTCAGGAACCGATTGATCCAGCCATGTCTCGGTAAAGCAGAAGGCCGAGCAGTCACTGTAATTCCTGTCTGTTTGTGTTAAAAGCAGAAGTTCATCCATTTTATTTTTAAGGGATCGCACATTTGATAAGATCAGTGCCGGTAGTGGGGGGCGGTAGGGCCGTCTCCTAAACCTGGAGACGACTCCAGTTCTCTGTCTTTTTGTGCTAGATGTATTTCTCCATGATGGCGATCCAGTGTTGTTTACATCCAGTATATCCTCTGGAATAATGGCAAATAATTCCAAATTGTCAGGTGTAATCCTCCTGATATGTAACAACTCCTCACGACTATATGATGTGATGCATGATGTTTTCCTCACATATAACACAGACAAAAGTGCAAAACATAATAGCAGAGCAGGTACCAGGGCAAGCCTCTCGGCAGCCATCTTTGACCATCTGAGCCCTAGATTCTTCTGGTCCATGGAGTGACGGCCGCATTCACTCCATCACAAACACACTGCAAAGATTTAGAGTTTTTACAGCAATACCTGAGTTTAAAGGGTTAAATCAAGCAGAAATTTGTCCGTTTGTTTTTTCTTGTAATAAAGGGATAATCTGAAGAAAGATTGCAATATGTTTTATTTATTTTTTATTTTTGCCATATTAAAAATAATCTTAACATTGACAGCATAGGTAACACATAAGCTACTCATTTTCACAAATACAATACAATAAAAATAATGTAAAATTATATTTAAAAAAATTTATATAATAATATTAAAGACATTTTTTTAATAGGTTGTGACTTTTTTTGTGATGGGGATCATTTATATGCACGCCCCCAACATTTACATCTGTCCAAAAATGTTCATTGTCAGGCGGAACTGACGGAGCCGAATCATCGGGACTGCAGATAAACTTCTCTCATGGACACACACTTCATGTTCAGGCTGTTCAGGAGACGTTTCTACCCTTCCCACAGATAAAACATGTCAACAGTCATGGTTGTTGTTTATTATAATCCGAAACCACAACAATTTAATTCAAGATCATTTGTTTGTTCGGCCCATTTCAAGCAAGCTTCGCTCAGCGTCTTAAACTGAAGAAAGTGGCGACTGTATTCCTGCAAGCAGTAAGTAGCGATTTATCCACTTATTGACTGTTTGAACAATTTCTGATTAAATTGAAAGTTTTTTAGAGAGACCGCATTGTCTAGATAACAGAAGATGCTAGTACAGTAACAATAGGAAACTCCAAGTACCATACCAAACTAAATAGTGTGTCTAATGACAAAGGGGAATATTATTCTATATTACAAAATACAACCGTAGATACTTTGGTTACAGATCGTTCACTCGATCCTTCTAGCAAACGTCACCTTTTCCACCATATAAGTTAAAACGATAGTCATTTGACAAGGCTATTCATTTTATAAAAATATTAGTTATATATTTATATTTTTGAGAATTGAAGTAGGCCTATGATGTTTTTGCATGCTTGTATTTCAGAGTACATCACAGTCACTGCGTAACGTTAGCCTCCATTAGCCTGTTTACCGAAAAGCTCTGTTTGGTGGATTTATATTACTGAAATCTGGCAACCATATTGTGGCAAGCAGCGGGGCGAGGGACCGCGAGAGCGGGGTGGTAATGAGTACAAGCTGCGTGACACACCGGTCTCGTCTCGCGGCCAAGGGACGGGAGCATAAAAGGAGGAGCGAAGGAATGAAGACGAGAGAGGACCAGGCCTGGATTTTGTTATGTTTTGTTTACGTTTTATTATGTGTGTGTGGGCAGTCGTCCGGGAGGGTCTGCCCAAGTTTTATTATGTGTGTGTGTGTGCGGGCAGTTGTCCGTGAGGGGCTGCCCGCGGTTTACTTTCGTTTTGTTTATTTATTTTGATTAAAGTTGTTAAACGTTCGCCGGTTCCCGCCTCCTTCCTTCCCATCTACAAACCCCGTTACACTGGTGCCAAAACCCGGGGGAAGGAGGGACATGCTGTCGCTGCTGAGGGGGATCACGGTGCTGAGGAGGTCGGGCAGCACGGATGAATGAGGACCGCGAGGGCTGCCCGAGGCGATGGTGCTGGAGCGAGGAAGGTGGGACAAAGACCTCGCTGCCGTGCCCCTGGGTCAAGGTGGGGTGGCTGCCGTCCGAGAGGGAGCGGAGGAGTCGCCGCGCTTGCCGTGGGCCGGAGCCTGCTGCCGTCCGCCTGCTGCCGTCCGCCTGCTGCCGTCCGCCTGATAGGGGAGGAGCAGGGAGCGCGGGGCTCGCTGCCGGGTCCCTCAGTAGGAGGAGTCAGCGCCGGCCACCAGGGGGCGGAGGAGGACCGAGCCGTCCACCAAGCATCCAGCACCATCACACAGCACCACGAGGAAGAGCCTCTCGGCGGGCGGAGAGCCGAACGGCAGTGTGTCGAGGGACCGGAACTTTCTTTCTTTTTTCCCTCTCTCCCCTCTCTCGTTCTGTAGCTCCTTGTGCTCCCATCTCCATTTCTCTCCCCTCTCTGTCCTTACCCCCAGGTGCTGCCCCCCCCCCCCCGTTACACATATGAACGCGAGCTCTTTCTCGCGCACAAATGCATTGAAAACACCAATAAACACGTAAGCTGCATTTCAGCAATCTCCATTTGAGATGTTCTGCTTAAAGTGTCCTTCAGTTGGTCTGTGTTCTGTCAGGACTCATGAGCCGCTTCGCTGAACTGCTGTGAGCTGCTGAAATTAGCTAATCAGAGCAGAGCTCAACATTAATATTCATGACTCTTCCAAATAAGGCAAAAACAGAGCATTACATCCTAGGGACAATTTATAGGGTTGTAAATGGAGCTGTAAAACTGGATCTGGACTACTTTTTCGCTTAAATAAGCCACATACCCTCTATGTAGATATCAGAGAACAATTTAACATATTGTTTCAAATCATTCTAGGGCACCTTTAAATTATGTCGTCTCATTAACAGGTTGATTACAAATTACAATCCACATTGCAGACAGTGGTTGATCCGAGGAATTAGTAGTTTGGTAGTTTGTTTGTTTCAACATTGCAAACATGGATTCAAAGCATGCCAGCGTGTAGGCCTATATCGTCATACACTGTTTACTGAATATATATCTGACAGCTTGTCACTCTTTAACTCCTGTAAAATATATTTCCGATTATAATCAATGTTATGAGTTAATACTAGTATCTATAACATGGGTCATATTTATGATATTTTATTAAGACTACATTAATTTTATACACAATTTAAAAAAAGGTAAAATGATATTTATATAAATTTATATAAATATATAATTTATATAAATATAAATGAGTTGTATTATGGGGTAGCCTACAATGGGGTTAAATGCAAAACCTAAGAATGTGCTTTTAATCACGTCTAAGGTCATACTTGAGCAAAACAAATCTCTTTAGCAAAGTTTGCAGTATTTCTTTTTGATTTCTTCTTTTTTTTCCCCTTTTCTTTTTCTATTGGAGATTTAAGTAGCAAATGAGAATCACAAATTATTGAATATATTTTGAAACAGGTCTTGTTTATGATTTTTATGAATCATACGTAACTTTTTCAATAACAGAATATGTAAAAGTATGGTACGGGGTAAAAGGCATATTTAACATGATAATAAACAGCTTTAACGTTTGTTGACATAACATGGTTATATCATATTAAGTTGGGTGTCCACCTTACAGATTATCATCATATTTATAATAAAAATATGATAATAATCACATCATATAATACAAATATATGTAGTTGTTACTACTGTAAAACTTTATTGAATTATTATAGGATCTCATTCATTGTGTTTTCATATTATTTACTTAATAATAGTTTCTGTATTTAAAAAATATTTTTATTTTAACATTTTATTATTTCCTGAACAATAATTAATTATTTTATTCATCAAAAAAATAATAATAATAATTAGCGCAGAATCAACTTTTTGGAAGCATGATTACAACAACATGCATTGAATTAGCACTCAATCCTAACAGTTGATTGTAAAAGGTTTGTTATTCGTTCTCTATATTAAGATGATACTCAACCCCCTTATAATGCTCCTTTTTTTTTGGTTTGGCCACTGCCAAACACATTTTTTTCCCACATTTTTATTAAAATATTATAATAGAACTATTGGATCCCCTGCTACAAATTAATGCTACATCACTGTGTTTTGCTGTGTGTTAGGCTGTTTGTTACATGTTCTTTCTTCAAAAAACAAAATATGATAATAATAATAAAAAAAAGGTTAGCCTCCTCCCATCTGTGTGTGAGCATCCGCACTGAATGCCAGATCGGGTTTGAGATGAGCTGCGACTATCATGAACTCTCCAGACTACGATGACAGCACCGCGTTCCTGGGGGACTGGGGGCCTTTCCAGAGGACTGTGTTCGCTCTTCTGTGTTTTAGCATTATTCCCAATGGCTTCACGGGGTTATCCATGGTCAGAGGTGGGTAGAGTAGCCAAAATCTTTACTCAAGTAAAAGTACAAGTACTTACGGAAATATTTACTCAAGTAAAAGTAAAAGTAACAATCGTAATAGTTACTTGAGTAAGAGTAAAAAGTATTCAATGAAAAAACTACTCAAGTACTTAGTTACTAGTTACTTTCGATCTGATTGATAAGATCCAAAAACCCTGAATTTCAGACTACTTAGAGAGCTTTCACACACCTATATATATATATATATATATATATATATATATATATATATGTGTGTGTGTGTGTGTGTGTGTGTGTGTGTGTGTGTGTGTGTGTGTGTGTGTGTGTGTGTGTGTGTGTGTGTGTGTGTGTGTTTAATGGTTAAACAGTGTAAATTAATGGTGTGCTAACCACAGCTCTTTTTAAAACATACTTTGTTCTTATATTTTTATAAGTATATGCATTCTTAAAAATAGAGTCCCATTTTTAAATGTATATATACACTGCAGACTGTTGTCTGTCCGGATATGTGTATAAATGCAAGATGTCACATTAGGCTATTCAATTTGTTTCGTTTTTAGCCTGATCTCATCAGTACCTATGGCAACGTTTATGCAAACCACAAAATATGTACCAATACGTACATATTGCGACAGTTTCAAAGTGAAATGTCCACTGGGTGGCGCTAAAAGCTTATTTTTTTCCAGAACAGATTTGCGTGAATCTGACATGTTTTGTTACGTTGTGTTTTTAACGTACACCCACACTAAACCTACCCGAAAGTGTTAACAAAAGCAAATGTGACAAAAATAAAATTGTGTCCATGTATTTTTAGCTTGTGTTTAGAACTCGTCTTTGAGCTCTTATATCATGACTCGTTCTTCATGGGGTTCGTTCTCAAGCTTTTCGCATTGCAAATACAAATCTGTATCAGCTGAGCTATCGAGCAAGTCTGGTGAATCAGAAAAGCAGAACATGGAGCTGTGACGCAAAATTCAAAATGTTTTAGTTTACATACCATAGACTAAAAAAATGCAGTTTTTCTGCCTATAGTGTTCATTTCTGTTGGAATTTCTGCAGTGTGTATTGGTACGTATTTTGTGGTTTGCAAAAACATTGCCACAGGTACATTTTGCCAATGAGGTTGCTCGTTTTATGAGAAAAAAAAGATATGTAAATGTGCAGATGTGAACGTTTGTTTGTGGACGTGTGTTCGGAGGATTCAAACGATTTGTCAATGCTTGCACAAGAGCGCATATGAGGAAAACACTCGGACAGTGTGTGAAATAGTATTACAATAAAGGAAAAGAGCCCATAGTTAACAAATTACCATTAATAGTGTTTAAATATAGGCATCATTGTTACACTTACCACTGCTTTCTCAGGTTGGAGCTGCAATTATGCTGAGATGTCAGTTCATATTGGTGCACACAGCATGCATTAAATTATGAAACTGTTCTTTTTGACATCTTGGACTGAAAACAGGCTGAACATGAGGCCACGTACGGATGATCTGCCGCTCACACACATCTCCCTCTGCTTCGGCCATGATCTTCTGACTAAACGCGCGCTAATTTTATGCGGGTGATGCGTATCCACCTCTCGCTAAGCAGCCTCTCCAACGTTTCGCGAGACTTGCGAACAAGTCATAACTTATTTTAAAATATATAATTAATTATCACCATTGACAGTAGCGGAGGAACGCCACCGAATGTAACTAAGTAAAAGTACAGTTTTTTCACAAGAAATGTACTTGAGTAAAAGTAAAAGTACCCATTTTTAAATATACTCTAAAAGTACAAGTTACCCAAAAAATGTACTCAAGTAAATGTAACGAAGTAAATGTAATTCGTTACTACCCACCTCTGTCCATGGTTTTCATGGGCGATACCCCCGCTCATCACTGCCTCATCCCCGCGGCTCTGAACATCACGGATGAATGGAGAAACGCGTCTATTCCTCTGGAGGAGGAGGAGGAGGACTCTCGCCTCAGCAAATGCTCCAGACCCCGAGTGGACATCATCAAGAATTACTCGGACATTGGTTTGCTCCCGTGGGTGGATGTGAATGTCTCAAATATTCCTCGAGAAGCCTGTTTGGACGGATGGGTGTATGATAAAGGAACGTACATCTCCACGATTGTTACAGAGGTTCGTTTTTCGATGCTTTCTCCTTACTTCAGCAAAATCAGAGCCAGTAGTGTGTGTGTAGGGTAAACCGAGTACAGTTCCTACATTTGAGATTTGCGTGCGCAACAAGTCTGACCTGTAGTATTTGCTCCGCACGTGCGTATTTGCGTCCTCTTCAATCGTGAAACATTTGAAGTAGGGATGAATGATTGGGACACTTTTTACCATTGAGATGACTTGGGAAAAGTGTCCAAATCACCCTGAATTCACCCTATGTGCGCGTCTGCAGTACGAAGATATCGATGAAAGTTTTTTAAGGTCAATTTTTAATTTCACCACAGCTCTTACATTAAATAGCTTCTCATCCGTACGACTGTTCAGGTTAACTTATTTTTTCGTAAACCTTAATCTGTGCTCTGAAAACTGGCCTAGTGCATGACTGTGTGTCATGCAAGGCCATCGTAAAATATGGAGAAATGTGCGAGGTGGTCAGCGGGACATAACCTGTGCACAGTGAGACCGACGCAGCCATTGTACCCGCGCTAGAATCCTATTGCGGAACATGCAATTTAGTTGCAAGATGAAATGCTTTTCTTATAGTATTTTTTGTCTTGTTTCAAGTCCAAACATCAAAAAAAATAAAAAAAAATAAAAATAAAGTGAACAGTATTGTCTTGTTTTGGGAATATATAGGCCTATAGTTTTTGCTTAAAATGAGACAATGGCAAATGGCAATTTATTGTTGATAAATAATCAAATAAAATACTGAATGGAAATTAAAAATGTTGAATTCTCATTTTGAAGGTATTTTACAAAGTCAATGAATTGGTTAGGCAGTTTTACGTTCCTACTGAACCCGACATGGGTAGCCTACAGTTGGAACGAAAAAGTTCATTGTGTTTAGCTAATTGTGGCAAATATGACCTTATGGATCATAATATGAACTTATGGATGTTAATAATGATTAATATTTTAGTAGACAAGTAAAGGAAATGTCATAGGAAAAAATCACTTAACCTATTTTGAGACCTCCGTTTTGATGTGGTAACTGAAAAAGCAGAAAGTGCACCAACTGTAGCCTGATTGGTGTACCAGACTGCGCAGCTGCATGAGATTGGCGTGTCGGAGCTCAGCCTGTGCCTCGGGGAAAGCGCGCTCCGATCTTCACCTCTTTTGGCCCGTAGCTTTTCTCAGCTCTGCAGACATGAGCTATTGACTTCAGAAACGATTGAACAGTTGCACGTTTCTGATGCAAGTGCCCTATCTGTTGCATTATCTCCCTGTTGTGAAGGTGCTTTGACATAATCGGCATTTTAAAAAGCGCTATATTAGTAAAGACAGAGAAAGATCGAGTGCAGTGAAAACACGCAGCCTCTACCGCCGCGAGGCATGTTGTCCATACTGGAACCGGTGTTACAAGATTTTTGCTTTATGAGATTGTCGGTTTTAAGTGGGCGGAGGTTCATGAATATTCATGAGTTTCCCGCCAATGCGTGTTGAACTGGGAATTTATTTACTCACCTTTATTACTCTGCAGGTTTAATGGATTATCACAAAAAAGGTACAGATTCAGCGTGAGGTCATGCCTAAACTACAGCTAATGATCGTTTCAGGGAAGTTTTTTAATTATTTGCACGTTTTCTTTTGCTTCACTTCGTGTAGGCTAGTTGTTATCATTTGTTGAATGTCACTGCCCATAACAACTGAAATAAACCTTCATTTAATTTTGTCTGTGGACATAGTATTATTTTATTTTATTTATTTATTTTTAATGTTTGTTTTACTTATACTGATGTGTTAACGTTAATGAGCCAAACTTTTGCAGGTATATCACAAAACAGCCAGAGAAACATTATATTATAATATTATACAGTCGAGGGTCAAGAGCCCAACTAAAGCAAACACTGATCTCCATCATGGTGACTTCCAACGAAACTATTATTTTCATTAAAACAGAAATAAAGTCAGTCTGGTTAGTTATAAGTTAGTTCACATATTATTATTATGTTTAGTAACTTACGAGTTTTTTAATCCATTCAGCCGATCTGGCGGTAGCACTTTTAGCATAGCTTAGAATACATCATTGAATCGCATTAGACCATTAGCATCGTGCTCAAAAATGACCAAAAACTTTCAATATTTTTCCTATTTAACAATTGACACTTCTGTAGTTACATCATCACTTTTCAAAACGTTTGATTGAATTTACAATGCAGAAAAAACCGCGCACGCTCCGAAACATCGGCACAGAACGTAACATCAATAGTATTTTTTGTACCATATAAACTGTACATATATACTATATTATCAATGCCGATGGTTCCATAAGTTTAGTAAATAGGATGGCTATTAGAAGCTCTCCCAATGTGAATTTGCCGGTTGATAACAGACCCACTTCAAAGCATCCAGTGAGAGACGTTTAGCACAGTAGATCAGGAATAGCCCATTTATTGTCACCACATCTCAGTACATCGAACAAATTCCTCTTTGCGTGTGTGTGTGGTTTTCTACAATTGAAAGAGAAAAGAGCAATACGTACAAAATAACAATGACAAATAACAGTAGCCTAATCCCAATAAATGAGAAAAGTAATCTCCACAAGGAATTTTTAAATACAATGGTTAATAGGCTACAGTAAATCGGGAGAACAAAGTGTGCCATTATATAGGAAAATTGTCACAGTGTCTGGGTTGTGTTCCCTTGGTATCCACTAGATGTCCCCCTTCCCCACCGTGTCTGTGACTTCTTGAACTACATTTCCCATGTTCTCTGTCTAATCATTGCACTCAGCTGTCACTGGTCAGTAATTATTGCACTCAGTTAATTCCCCATTAGCGTTTGTCTCTCCCTCTGTATTTATACCGGTCTGTCTTAGTATGTGGCACGGAGTCCTTGTTTGATATTCACGTCCGTCTCTAGTCTTGTTCTTGCTTTGTGTCCTTGTCAAGTTTATGTTCTGGATTGATGTTTTGGTTTTGACCCCTGCATGGACTTGGAAAAGTTTTCTCTTTTAGATTTACCCTGAATAAATGACATGCCTGCACTTGGATCTCTCATCGTGTCTTTCTGTATCCGGCCGTGACAGAAGGACTCCGTCATCTCTGAGATCCAGCGGTATGTCTGTTCATGTTTCCTCCCCAGCCACCGAGGGGGATAGGAGAAGTTTTGAGGGAACCCGTCTGGTGGTTTTCCGGGGAACCAGGGGAGGTTGTCGAGGAGGGAGTGGGCGAGAGGAGGCTCAGCATCGCTTTCGACCATGGCCTCCCTTCGATCTGGGGCTTGTAGAGGAGGGATCAGAGTCACTGTCTCACCATGGTGGACGGAGAGGGGAGAAGAAGCGCACATCCGCCATGGTGGCGCCACTGCCCAAGATGGCCGCAAGGCCAGCGCCACAAGGCAAGATGGACGCCAGCCCAGCGCTACAGCACAAGGTGGTTGCCAGCCCCATGCCATGAGGCAAGACGGCCACCAGCCCAGCGCCAGTGCCCAAGATGGCTGCTGAGACATTTTTGGATTACTTCTCCATGCTGAACAAGATCCTAGAGATTCCCAGGAGTGTTCACGTCATGGCTGCTGAGCCAGCGCCATAGCCCAAGATGCCTGCCAGCCCAGCGCCACAGCAAAAGGTGGTCGCCAGCCCAGCACCACAGCACAAGATGGCCGCTAACTCAGCGCCAATGCCCAAGATGGCCACCGGTCCAGAGCCACGACCCAAGATGGCCACCAGCTCAGCGTCAAGATGCAAGAGGCAAGATGGATGCCAGTCCAGCACTGCAGCATAGGATGGCCGCTTGCCCAGCGCAACAGCACAAGATGGCTGCTAACCCAGTGCCAATGCCAGAGATGGCCACCGGTCCAGAGTCATGGCCCAAGATGGCCGCACGTCCAGAGTCATGGCCCAAGATGGCTGCTTGCCCAGCGCCTCTGCACAGGATGACAGCCACAGCTGACCTTCCAGAGTTGAGTCAGGTTCTTGTGAGCCCTCCAGAGTTGAGTGAGGTTTCCGTTGACCCTCCAGAGTTGAGTCAGTTTCCGGTTGTCCCTCCAGAATCAAGTCAGGTTCTGGTTGATCCTTCAGAGTCGAGTCAGGGTACAGTTGACCCTCCAGAGTCAGGGCTATTCACCGATGACCCTCCAGAGTCAGGGCTATTCACCGATGACCCTCCAGAGTCAGGGCTATTCACCGATGACCCTGCAGAGTCAGGGCTATTCACCGATGACCCTGCAGAGTCAGGGCTATTCACCGATGACCCTGCAGAGTCAGGGCTATTCACCGATGACCCTGCAGAGTCAGGGCTATTCACCGATGACCCTGCAGAGTCAGGGCTATTCACCGATGACCCTGCAGAGTCAGGGCTATTCACCGATGACCCTGCAGAGTCAGGGCTATTCACTGATGACCCTCCAGAGTCAGGGCTATTCACCGATGACCCTCCAGAGTCAGGGCTATTCACCGATGACCCTGCAGAGTCAGGGCTAGTCACCGATGACCCTCCAGAGTCAGGGCTAGTCACTGAGGATCTTCAAGGACAGAGTCAAATCACGGGTGATCTTCAAGGACAGAGTCAAGTCACCGGGGTTCTTCATGGGAGAATTCAAGTCACCAATGATCTCCATGAACAAGTGCAGGTCACCAATGATCTTCAGGAGCAGAGTCAAGTCAGCATTGATCTTCTGGAATCCAGTCTAAACACCATGGGATTACCAGAGACTCTCCATGTCCCTGCTGAACAACTGGAGCTTCTCCTCGTCTCAGCTGGATTACCGAAGTTTCTCCATGCCTCTGTGGAATTTCCAGAGCCTTGTCATGTCTCGGCTTATCTACCAGAGTCTTTCCTCACCTCTGCGGAACGTCCAGAGCCTCGTCACATCTCACTCAAACTCTCTGAGTGCCCGACTGATCCTGTCGTGGCCATGGAGGCTACCCTTAACGTTCCTTGTTTCAGACTTGCCCAACCAGACTTGGTTTTTTTTTGTTGATTTTTTTTTTCATTTCCTGTCCCTGTTCCCCTCTGTGAGTCTGGCCTTCCGTCCCTTGCCCTGATCCTCCTCTGGTTTACCTCCCTCCTGGTCTTCCTGTTTTGTTTTTGCTCTTCTGTTTTCTGTTCCCCATTTACATGTTCCTCTGGTCTCTGGTTTTCCCCTTTTTTTGCCTGGCCCTCCGTCCCTCCCCCTGAGCCTCCACCTGTCCACCTCCCTCCTGGTCTTGTTTTGTTAGTCTTGTCTTTGAGCATCTGGTAGCTGCTCCGTAGTGAGGGGGTATTGTCACAGTGTCTGGGTTGTGTTCCCTTGGTATCCACTAGATGTCCCCCTTCCCCACCGTGTCTGTGACTTCTTGAACTACATTTCCCACGTTCTCTGTCTAATCATTACACTCAGCTGTCACTGGTCAGTAATTATTGCACTCAGTTAATTCCCCATTAGCGTTTGTCTCTCCCTGTGTATTTATACCGGTCTGTCTTAGTATGTGGCACGGAGTCCTTGTTTGATATTCACGTCCGTCTCTAGTCTTGTTCTTGCTTTGTGTCCTTGTCAAGTTTATGTTCTGGATTGATGTTTTGGTTTTGACCCCTGCATGGACTTGGAAAAGTTTTCTCTTTTAGATTTACCCTGAATAAATGGCATACCTGCACTTGGATCTCTCATCGTGTCTTTCTGTATCCGGCCGTGACAAAAATGCACCGTTCCAAATTACCAATATGGTGCAGTTGAAACTTCGACACCTTTCAGCGCTGAATACAGAGACGGAGTCGCTCTGTCTAGCTTATTAGAGTGCTCTAACTCTTGGAAATGAGCGATATATACATATTAAATAAACCATATGATAAATAAATGGCACAGAATATGTCTTTGATACATTACAATGATATATGTGTGGGAACTGGTATGTAAATATACACACAAACATCTTTACACGTTAGTTCGCATTTGTCATTCACATACATTAACTTATCACACTCGAGGCAATTAAACCAGTCCTCAACAGAGTAGGAAACAATATATTTATATCTATATATAAACATAAAAAGACTGCTACTTACTTTGCAGGCACGCACACAACTTTAGCAAAGATAAATCGCTACAGTACAGCTCGCACCCTTTTGCATCACCGATCGATCTGACTCAACTTAGTGGGCGGGTGCGCTGCCCTGCACGTTCTGTTCTGAGCGCTGATTGGCTCGCTGGACGGATGCTGTGACAGATGATGCGATTTGGCATATGGAGAAGGAAAACTAAAATATGGAAATATAACGTTCATGGTTGCCTTTTTTACAAGTTTACTTTAATCAAACTACCTCACCAGAACGCTACAACAAAACTAACGTTATATACTGTATAAACCAAATGGTCGAGCAAATCCCCACACTCAGTGATTGCATTCAAAGTTAACGTTAGTTAAAGACAACAGCAGTGCATTTTGAGTTAATCTATTGAGTTTCACTATAGGAATTTTAACTTTAACTTTAAAAGTTAAATTTATTTTAAATCCAAAATGTTACTGTTATAACCCTTGTGACAACTAAACACCAGTTTTTCCTGTATTCTATCAGGATGAATAGAAGTGTCAAGATAATGTAATTCACTCCATTCAGTGGCTTTCATGTGTCAGACTGTAACTTTTAACAACTTAGTTTGATTGTTTTGTTCAATGGCAGTGGGATTTGGTGTGTTCCGATGACTGGAGAGCTCCATTGACCACCTCGCTCTTCTTCACTGGTGTTTTGATTGGTTCTGTCATCTCTGGACAGATTGCTGACAGGTTAGAAAGCATCAAACCTTTTATTCCACACAAGGCAAATGTGAATACTATAATTATTTGATGACAGTTGTTCTATCACTAAGTTATTTGTGCTGTTATATAATATGTGTTATTGCAAGTGTGATATTGTTTAAAAAAACTGCTGTATCAAAGCAAGTCCTTAGTGCTTCAAACAAAAAATGGCCATTTAGTTACACCCCCCCCCCCTATTTTTAATAGTTCCACGCTTCAGTAGTTAATGCACAGATCTATTTTGATGTATAACGTGTATTTTGTTCCATCTGTTGCTATAGTTATCATTATGCATATTTTCCACAATTTATTCAATTTGTGAATGGACTATAAAAAAATAAGAAAAACACGCTTGGTTACTGCACTCTCGTGAAAACTGGAACGTTTGTTTTTTTTTTTGGTTTTTTTTATAAACTTGTTTCTTCTTGGTTTTCAGGTTTGGCAGGAAAATAGTGCTGTTTGTTACCATGGCGATTCAGACACTATTCACCTTCATTCAAGTCTTCTCTCCATCTTGGTGGATTTTTTGCTTGTTGTTTTTCATTGTTGGAATGGGCCAGATTTCAAACTATGTGGGAGCATTTGTTTTAGGTAAAGGCTTTTGATGTGCTGTGATTTATAGGGCCAGATTTACTAAACAGGGCAAATTAGTGTGAGAGTGCAATCCCATAAACGCGCAGACGGGAGTGGAAAGTTCATCATGTTCATCTACTGACGACACAAAAATTAACGAACAAGGACGCAGCTGGATCATTTCCATAATGACAAATGCAATTTACCAATCTACCTAGTGCAAATTAGCATCTACTTTTTTGGGGGAGTAAATAATGGCGCAAACACAAGTAAATTGACAAGTGTAAACCTTATTAAATCACCTTTAATTAATTTATTAATTTAAATACACACCTCCCATAAATACTGCATCTGAATGGGAAACTCCTACAAATACTTATGCAATAGATAACTGTCCACACTTATCCAGCGCTAATTTTTCCTGCGTGTCTTCAGTAAATCAGTTTTTTAATTTTTTTTGCACTGGAAGCTGTTAGTAAATCTGGCCTTTAGTGTACTCTTTGTATTAGCATTGTATAATCACATCTGAGCTTTGCATTACTGTATTGGTTTTAGGCGTATAACGGCTGCTTATTGAAAATGACGACTGGCAGCACATTTGTTCTACTAACATTTTTAGAATGTGTTTAAAAACAAACTGTAATGAAGAGGCTGAGGCAGCATTAGAATTCAGTCACAGAAGTTTATTAAAAGAAAGAATAGGGACAGAAAAGTTAGGCCAGGCAGAGGGTCAAAACACAATAGCAGACAGATCAGTAACATACAAAGTGATCAGTCCAAACTTGGCAACCTATGCAGGGGAAGATCCAACAAACGCAAGTCAGGAAAGAGGCACAATTGTACTCAGACAGGTAACTCTTGAAGACGCTTGGTAAGGCAGTAGAACCGGGACATCCCCGGGATCGTGGGGCTGGTCGATTGGATCTGGTACAATGAAAGTCCTGGATGAGGGAGGGATCCAGGATGTTGCGGGCAGCTACCCACAAACTCTCCTCAGGTCCATAGCCTTACCAGTCTAGCAGGTATTGAAGCTGACCCCCTCTCCATCTTGAGTCCAGTAACTCATTAACCTTGTAAGCTGGGGTTCCATCCACATCCAGTGGGGGGGGCAGCTCTCGAGCCTCAGGGCCAGGGTCAGCCTCCAGGTGGACTGGTTTGAGGAGCGAAGCATGAAAGGAGGGAGAGTATTCTTATATAAATATTCCAACAATAGTTAGTGGAAAGCTCCAACTGATATGTGACCTCATTTAATCGTCTTAGAATCTTAAAGGGACCAATATACTTAGGACTGAGCTTCCTGCTCAGTAACTGCAACTTTAGGTCTCCCGTAGAAACCCAGACCCAATGTCCAACTTGGTAGGGAGGATGTGGGTGGCGCCATCTGTTTGCTTAGAGTTCATGTGCTCTTACGGCTCTCTGGAGATGAATTTGTGCACTGTCCCACACCCTCTCACTATGCCGGATCCAATAGTCCACAGCAGGGACCAATGAGGGTTCACCAGACCACGGGAAAAAAGGGGTTTGATATCCAAGGATGCCCTGAAAGGGGGTCAGGCCTGTGGCAGAGTGAGTCAATGAATTGTGCGTATTCAGCCCATGGTAAGAATTCTGACCAGCGATGGTGTTCTCAGCTACAATTTGATCTAAGGTATCTACCAATTTCTTGGTTTAATCATTCGACTTGTCCATTTGTCTGAGGGTGATATCCTGACGTTGATGTCCAAATGTTGAAAGAAAGCTCTCCACACTTGGGACATGAATAAAGTGACTCTATCGCTGACAATATCCTCAGGTATACCATAGATTCGGAAGACTTAGTGAAATCATCCCAGTGCAGTCTCCATAGCTGTGGGAAGTCCCTTTTGAGAAACCAGACGACAGGATTTTGAGAAATGGTCAATTATGACTAAGATAGCAGTGAAGATATTTGAGAGAGCCAGGTCTGTTACAAAGTCAATAGAGAGATGGGGCCCAGGACGCTGTGGGACGGGCAATGGTTGGAGAAGACCAGAAGGTAGTTCCTTGGATGTCTTAGATTGGGCACAGACTTGGCAGGCTTTGACACATGTAGTGACATTCTTGGTCATTGAGGGCCACCAAAGTGAGTTCTGCGATAAGTGAAGAGTGCGGGATATGCCTGGATGGCCAGAGCTGAAAGAAGTGTGGACCCATTCCATCACTATGATGTAGGTCTTGTGGAACATACTGTTTGTCAGGAGGGCAGATGATAGGTACTGGCTCTTGTTGTGGTTCAATTTGTATCTCCTGCATTATGTCCCAGGTGACCGGAGCAATGACAATTAAAGGTGGGATTCTGGTGTGGGGCTTTCAGTGGGGGGATTGTACCACCTAGATAGAGCATCTGCCTTGCTGTTCTTACTGCCTGAATGGTATGTCACTGTAAACTGAAACCGGATGAAGAACAAGTACCAGCGAGCCTGCCGTGGGTTAAGTTGTTTGGCTCTCTTAATGTATTCTAGGTTCTTGTGGTTAGTTATTACTTGAAAAGGGTGGGTTGCTCCTTCAGTGTCTCCATTCTTCAAGAGCTGCTTTCATGGACAAGAGTTCCTTGTCCCCCACATCATAGTTCCTTTCAGCTGCAATTAGCTTCCTTGAGAAGAATGCGCATGGATGTAGTTTACCGGGTTGGCCATGGCATTGAGAGAGTACAGCTCCGATTCCACAGTCTGAAGCATCTACTTCTACGACAAATGGAAGATTGGGGTCAGGATGTTTTAAGATGGGGCTATTGTACATTTTCCCTTCAGAGTCTGGTATGCCCAGCTGGCCTCCTCAGTCCATTTCAACTTTGAAGGCTTCCCTTTCAGGAGGGATGTCGGACGGGAAGCCATCATACTGTAGTTTCTAATGAAAAGCTTATAAAAGTTGGCAAATCCCAGAAACCTTTGAAGCTCCTTCACAATGGATGGTAGTGGCTATTCTGTGACTACTTTGACCATGGATTCATCCATCCTTACTCCTTGGTGACTGATGTGGTATCCCAGAAATGTGGTCTGCCTAACATGAAATTCACACTTATCTGCCTTGACATACAGATTATTGACTAAGAGATCAGAGAGAACTGATGTGACATGATTGATATGTTCCTTTTCAGACCTTGAGTAGATCAATATATCAATGTAGGCTATGACATACTGGTTAAAAAGGTCTTGGAAGATCTCATTAATGGAAGACTGAAAAACAGCTTGAGAGTTAGAAAGCCTATACTGCATGATTTGATATTCATAGTGCCCCCTAGTGTTGAGGAAGTTTTTCCATTAATCACCCTCTTTGTTTCTGATCAAGTTATATGTACTTCATAGATCAAGTTTGGTGAAAATGGTGGCCTCACGGAGTTGTTCCAAGACAGAAAGAACCAGTGGGAGGGGGTAGCGGAATTTCGCTCAATACAAGATCTCAACCCACCATCCTTCTTTTCAACAAAGCCTGGTGCAGCTGGAGATGTGATGGGTCGGATGAACCTTTAGCTTAGTACCTTTTTGATATATTCTTTCATGGCCTGAGTTTCCCTTCTGGACAGTGGATAGATTTTACTTTTAGGAGGCATGGCATTGGGGAGTAACTCAATCGTGCAGTCCCATGGGCGATGAGGTGGTAATTGTGTGGTCTTGGTTTTACAGAAAACTTCTGCAAGATTGTCATAACAAATGGGGATATTAAAAGTCTTGTTAGTTTTTTGCGCTTTCTATGCTGGTCATGAAACATGGTTGAGTTCTCTTGGAAAAACGAATGATTCTTACAGAAACTGGACCATTTGGTCAGCTCACCATTGTGCCAGGAGATGATGGGGTCATGAATGGATAGCGAGGGAAATCCAAGGATCACTTCATGTTTAGGAGAGTCGATGAAATATAAGTAGATCAATTATTGATGGAAGAAACTTGGAGCTTTAAGGGCTTGGTCCGATGCATAATCCCCCGTCCTATTGTGGTATTGTCTACAGCTTTGATCTTGATAGGAGGATTGCAAGGTTGGGTAGGAATACTTCTCAATAAGATCCTTATGGATGAGGTTCAGAGCTTCTCCTGAAGGTATCATGACTGTCAACAAAATATAGGTATCTCTAGTCTTAAGTCTAATAGGGAACTTGAATGACTTGTTACTTAGTATTGAGAAGTGTTCAATATTTACCCGAGAGGTTGTTGGGTCTTGTGTGGACACCCTTGACTTCGATAACCGGCTTCACCGCAGTAAAAGCATAGTTGCAGTTGTCGCCGGCTCATTCTCTCCGCCTCAGAAGGTTTATAGAGACCTAATTGCATCAGTTCGTTGCTAGGTTTGGTGGTTGATGTTATCATCGATTGCAAGACGGTAGGTGGAAAGGTTCGAGCTCCTCTCACATTTCTTCGTTTCGGGAAGATTCAGATTATAATTTTTTATGGTGAGAGTCACAATATCAGAAAATGATAAGTTCTCACCTTAACAAGCCAGCTCTGTCTGCAGATCAGGGTTGAGGCTCTGTTGAAAAACAGCTTTTAGGGAAACATCATTCCATCCACTCTGAGCAGCAAGCGTTCTGAACATGGCATAATCAGCAGCAGTATATCCTGTGAAATTTGGAGAATCTGTGTGGAGATATCCTTGCCTCCAGCATGATATCCAAACACTTCTTGCAGTTGTTGGATGAAATAGTCAAAAGACGTTCTAAACCTTACATCCGTGTCCCAAACTGCTGCAGCCCAGTCAAAAGCTTTACCAGATAATAACCAGTAATGTCATCAATAAAGTGCATTTCTTCCCATCAGACACAAACTTGTCTTCCTGGTTATCAAAGTAAACTTTTAATTGATGAATACAGCCTTTACATTCAGCCTCTGCTCTGCAGATCCATCAGTCTTATCAGGTAATGCAAAGCTTGCCGTTTTGGGGATGGGTGATGAAAGAGACTGGATCTAATGAGTCAAGTGTTCGTTGACTGACTGGAGTTTGGCAAGTTGGTCTTGGGAGCCCTGTAACACTTCACTTTGATAGTTGAAAGCCTCTTGCAGGTTGGAAACTTCCGCAAACACAGTTATTAGTCCAAGCTATCCAACCTCTGCAAGAGGAAAATCCAACAAACGTAAATCAGGAAAGAGGCAGAATTGTACACAGGCAATCAGACAGGTGACTCTTGAAGACACTTGGTAAGGCAGTAGAACTGGCAATACTTCGCACTGAACCAACACACAGCAACTTCCTAAATACAGCACAAACAGGAAATGAGAGTAGAGAGAGTGGCACTGTCAGTACTCAGGCGAGGGTTTCCTCTGCTGGAGTGGTGTTACAGAAACGCATGTTTTTGACTCATGCATGAAAATAATCTCAATAATTCAATTCAGACTGTAGAATTTGGATTAAACTGCTTTTCTTTATGGAATGTCCTTCCTCTAGGAATTGAAATATTGAGCCCATCCATTCGGGACATCTACTCCACTCTGGGTGTGTGTCTTTTCTTCTCCATTGGTTATATGATGCTTCCGCTGGCTGCCTACTTCCTGCGAGACTGGAGAATGCTGCTGATGGTCCTCACCATCCCTGGCTTTTTCTGCATGCCCCTTTGGTGGTAGGTGTTTGCTGTTTAATAATGAACCAGACATGAGAAGAACAGTAGTGTATAGGGAACGTTTACTGGGCAAAGAAGCAGCACAAAGGTCATAAAGTTAAACTAACAAATACTTACAAACATTATGAAATAATGAAACCTTAGCTCGCACCCCAGATAATAAAAATATATTCTAAGAATGTTTTGCTAACATTCCCATTAAATGTTTAGTATGTATAATGCCTTAAATAATTGCATAATATTTAATATTATGTTTAAACATGTTACCGTATTTTCCGGACTATAAGTCGCACTTTTTTTCATAGTTTGGCTGGTCCTGCGACTTATAGTCAGGTGCGACTTATATATCAAATTTAATTCATACTGACTGACAAGAATAAACATATAGCCGCGAGAATGCGCTCTATGCTGCTCCTGTAGCCTAATATTTACTTATAGACAACAACTTAGAAGACTGAACACAAACAAAATGCCCCCATAAAGAAAATCTTATTCTGCAAAACACAAACAGCATGTAGTAAAACATGCAGCGGAGAACGAGTCTCACAGCGTTCGTCTCGCGCGGCTGAGCCTCTCCCGGCAGAGGGTTCAAGCCTCTGTGGACTCGTTCCTTCAGCTCTGGCCATCTTGCTTACAGTCCGCAAGTAGATTTCTTTTTCTTCTTCATCACAGTTAAAGTAACCTCTGCTTTTCGCCAGTCCCTTACAAGTTTCTCACTCACTTCAAACTTTCTTTCTTCTGCTCGGGTTATGCAGTGAAGCGGGCAGGAGCGAGTGCATGCGAGCAGGTGCTCGCATGCGCGCGCGGGTGCTCGCGTGCTCGCATGCGCGCGGCTCTGCGACTTATAGTCCAGTGCGACATATATATGTTTTTTTCCGCGTCATGACGCATTTTTTGACTGATGCGACTTATACTCCGGAGCGACTTATAGTCCGGAAAATACGGTAATTTAAATTTTACTCCTGACAAAATTTTAGGCTTGAATTTCACTCGCCGAAAGATTTTGTGAAATTGCAGATAAATGCCCAAAATCAGAGGTAAATTTCTTCCTTTACACGTGAGTGACAGTCTTAAAGGTCCCGTTCTTCGCGATTCCATTTTTCAAACTTTAGTTAGTGTGTAATGTTGCTGTTAGAGCATAAATAATACCTGTAAAATTATAAAGCTCAAAGTTCAATGCCAAGCGAGATATTTTATTTAACAGAAGTTCCCTTTCAAAGCCTACAGCGAACGGCCGGTTTGGACTACAGCAGGAAGTGCAGGGATGTAATGACGTCACTAGAACCGTTTGTTGACTAACCCTCCTCCCACAAGAACACGCAAAAAAGGGGGCGTGGTCTCGTTGCTCTCCCACGTGGAGAAGAGCGCGCATTCAGCGCTTGCATCGCCCCGTTATGGTAAGAGGCGGGACCTTTCCAGGAAAATAGCGCTAAGCTGCTGTCCAATCACAACACGGGAAGCGCTGGCCCAATCAGAACTCGTTACGTGTTTCTGAAGGAGGGACTTCATAGAACAAGGAAATCATCAGGCCGTTTTTAGGACAGAGGAAACAGCGCTGTTCAGATAAGTCAGATGTGTGAAAAATATGTTTTTGAATATGTTAAAAATGTTTTTTTTACACGTGAAACATGAACTCATGTTATATTGCACACTGTAAACATAATCAAAGCTTCGAAAACACATAAAGAACGGGACCTTTAACAGTGTGCATTAGGGCTGCACGATTAATCGAAATCGAACTGCAATCGCGATTTGGCTTGTGTGCGATTATGAAAGCTCAAAGGTTGCGATTTTAATTAATTAAATAAATGCCCAGTGTGTTAGCGAAGAGCGACTCTGTGATAAAAGCGGCTCCGTCTGAAAGACTGCGAGTTTGAGTCCCTTATAACGTGCGTTTAAAAAAGCAACAGGAGTCAAACATCTTCACAAACTAGTGAAGCGTTCATAAACCTGTTCAACAAAAGACAACGTTTAATAACATGTTTTACCTCACTTCATCTCGTCAGGCGAGTGTTTGTGAGCTGATATCAGCTGTGATGTGGCTTCTCATCAGAGTGAGGCAGACGAGGCGTTATGTTATAGTATTCTATCTCAATCAGCACTGCATTATTATACACTTTATTATTATGAAAATACCCTTGACGGCTTGAAGAACTCAAATACACCATATTTTGCTGCAGTCGTGTTTATTGTCGTCATGTTTAATCAAAGCGTCTCTATCTTCTGTTTACACCGCGTTAGCTTCACATCATGGATTTCCTGAAAACTAACGTCAATTACTTCTCTGAGGCAAATGTGGCGGTTTCCGCTCGAGGGCGCCCTCTGGCTTTGAGTATGAATTAAAAACTTGTTGGTAATCAATAATAACAAAATAATGCTTAATACATTTTAAAACTTAATAAACTTTAAAAAGTATAAATTTATTGGACAATCCGTGTTTTTCTTCAGTATACAGGAGTTTTTTTTTCCCCCACAGTGGATGCACAAGAGGTTCATATTTCATATTAAAGACAGACTTTAAGAATAACTCCTTAGGCTTAGACCTTTCTAATGTTTTTTAGTCATAGGCTGTCTGCATATTAATAGGTAACCCAGCTGTTTTTTTTTTCTTTTGTAAAATAAGTTTTCTGTAAAATATTACAAAAATAATAATAATTATTAGTATTATATTGTTATATTTATTCTGACGTACTCTTTTTTTATTTGTAATTATGAAAATGTTACTATTTGTTTTTATTTGTAATTATGAAAAATATTTCTTATTTAAAAAAAATATTTTGAGCAGTAATAATAATCATAATTATTATTATTAGTCACATTAATATAAAAACACAAAATGTTATATACACACACTTTTCATGTGTAAAAAATGATAATAACAATAATTGCATTTTAAATCGCAATCGCAATTTTACCCCGAATAATCGCAATTATATATTTTCACCAAATCGTGCAGCCCTAGTGTGCATTATCAAAAATGAGATCTGAGATAATCGGCGCCCGTGAGATATTTGACATATTAAATATCTGGATCGGTCTGCGATTCAAAATTCTGCTGTCTGAAATGTGTTCTAACTGAAAATTACATCTGTCATGACCTCCGGCCAATGAGAGAAGGGCCTGTTTGAGGGTGTCTTATGCCAGGCAACTGTTGGGCTGCTACCTGTGCCTCCCTGGACAGCAGCGGGATCCAATATCATCTTTCTTCGCCTCCTCTGCTGAACTGCTAGCTGTCAACACCCGGATTAATATGTTCAACATTCGATAGTTAGTTTTTCTCAAACAGGAGCTTTAAAATAAGATCAAGCATCTTTTAACATGACATCATGACTTTGCGTAAACATACACGCCAAGTGGCGTGTTATCTGTGCGCATATTGAGCTATCCACATGTATGTCTACGCCAAGTAATTCCGTGTGAATGTCTACACCTAAACAAATCATAATCCCTGTATGTGATTCCACGTGTATGTCTACGCCGTGTGATTCCACGTGTATGTCTACGCCGTGTGATTCCACGTGTATGTCTACGCCGTGTGATTCCACGTGTATGTCTACGCCGTGTGATTCCACGTGTATGTCTACGCCGTGGGATTCCACGTGTATGTCTACGCCGTGTGATTCCACGTGTATGTCTACGCCGTGGGATTCCACGTGTATGTCTACGCCGTGTGATTCCACGTGTATGTCTACGCCGTGTGATTCCACGTGTATGTCTACGCCGTGTGATTCCACGTGTATGTCTACGCCGTGTGATTCCACGTGTATGTCTACGCCGTGTGATTCCACGTGTATGTCTACGCCGTGTGATTCCACGTGTATGTCTACGCCGTGTGATTCCACGTGTATGTCTACGCCGTGTGATTCCACGTGTATGTCTACGCCGTGTGATTCCACGTGTATGTCTACGCCGTGTGATTCCACGTGTATGTCTACGCCGTGTGATTCCACGTGTATGTCTACGCCGTGGGATTCCACGTGTATGTCTACGCCGTGTGATTCCACGTGTATGTCTACGCCGTGTGATTCCACGTGTATGTCTACGCCGTGTGATTCCACGTGTATGTCTACGCCGTGTGATTCCACGTGTATGTCTACGCCGTGTGATTCCACGTGTATGTCTACGCCGTGTGATTCCACGTGTATGTCTACGCCGTGTGATTCCACGTGTATGTCTACGCCGTGTGATTCCACGTGTATGTCTACGCCGTGTGATTCCACGTGTATGTCTACGCCGTGTGATTCCACGTGTATGTCTACGCCGTGTGATTCCGCGTGTATGTCTACGCCGTGTGATTCCATGTGTATGTCTACGCTGTGGGATTCCATGTGTATGTCTACGCCGTGTGATTCCACGTGTATGTCTACGCCGTGTGATTCCGCGTGTATGTCTACGCCGTGTGATTCCATGTGTATGTCTACGCTGTGGGATTCCACGTGTATGTCTACGCCGTGTGATTCCACGTGTATGTCTACGCCGTGGGATTCCACGTGTATGTCTACGCCGTGTGATTCCACCAAGCTGATCTGACAGAATTAATATTTATAGCCTAATTTTATATTTTGGAGCAACGAACTCCACTCCTACCCACTCTCAACAATATAAAACACGTAGCAGGCAAATAAATGTACAATCACATGTATTTATTGCAAAAACAAAAATGTTTCTTGTGATGGGTAGGTTTAGGGGCTGTCTGTGTGTGTGTGTGATGGGCAGGTTTAGAGGTAGGGGCAGTGTAGGAGGGTAGAAAGAAACAGCGTTGATAAGCACGCTAAAAAGCCATTATGCGTCTTTATAGCACGCCAAAATGGCATACGAATCGGCGTGTCATACATACACCATTTCATGAGATCAGTCTGTTCCCGCATGTGATTCTGCGTATATGTCTATGCCGGGTGATTCCGCATTAATGTCTACACCAAAACAAACCATTATGTTTGTGTGTCTCCACAATGTAAATGGATTCATAAACGTAAATGGATTCATACTAAATTATGTTTTATTGAAAATGTAAAAATGCAGAATGTTTCTTGTGATGGGTAGGTTTAGGGATCAGGGTTGGGTGTAGGCAATCGTTATTGTGATTGACCTGGCAATTAAATGTTTAGAATTGGTTGCAGGGCAAGATTTCCGCTGAACTGGTTTGGGGGGAAAAATCAGGCATATGAAAGGGGAAATGACATCATACCCAGTATGCCTTGAGAAACTCATCGCAGTTGGTCAATGTGATGCTACCAGGAATGCCCAATAGCCTTTCTCGTTTCATGAAGGGCACGCCCAAGCCACAGCTGGACCCTCCTCACGGGATGAGGCGCACCGGTCATGCTCCCTCTTTCACTGTCTCAATGCCCCACGTACATACAATTGCCCAACATTTGTACCCTTTTCAAGGTCTATCCACATCATTACTGCAATGTGGATGATTCTGATTGACTCATAGAAAATGCACAGTCATGATAAATTTCCATGCATTGTCTGTTATTTTGATGCTCGTCTCTATAGATGTGTCACTTGTTGATGCTTTCACCCCAGAATTAGGCCTGTAGTGAACTTCCATGTCTGGAGCAGGCGCCAGCTTGCCCAGAACAACAAGTCCATCCATCTCTTAGGATGTCCATTCTCAACACTGATCTGTAACATAGAATTCTGCGTACATACACATATACACAATCTCTCCAAGGTTGGAGCTGATTAGGCTCCAGCTTCAACCAAAACATACTGATAACATGTGCTTTCTCTCAGTCAGAGGTACAGACAATAGTACAGGCAATAGTCATCTTGACTCTTTAGTGTTTCAGTAAAAGGAAATATAAAATATAATGAATTAAATGAAAGACAAATCCATATTTCATATCTGGAAGCCGGGCTAAGTGAGCAAACGCTGTTACTGCACTCCTGACATGTTAGGGGTGTGTGATACCTCCAAAATCCAAACACACAACAACATGTTGCTATCAAGTGTTTTAGTGACACATCACACATCCCTAGGCCAGACCCTCAATCACTCCTCAGAGAAAAAATATACACTTTAGAAAACAAGAAACATAAAGCAAAATCATAACTGGAAAGAATCATTATAATAATATAGAAAGATAAATATTGATTAAGGCTTTGATTATGAATTTAATTAGGATATACACTCCCCTAAAGGATTATTAGGAACACCTTCAATTTCTCATTAATGCAATTATCTAATCAGCCAATCACATGGCAGTTGCTTCAATGCATTTAGGGGTGTGGTCCTGGTCAAGACAATCTCCTGAACTCCAAACTGAATGTCGGAATGGGAAAGAAAGGTGATTTAACAATTTAGAGCATGGCATGGTTGTTGGTGCCAGACGGGCCGGTCTGAGTATTTCACAATCTGCTCAGTTACTGGGATTTTCACACACAACCATTTCTAGGGTTTACAAAGAATGGTGTGAAAAGGGAAGAGCATCCAGTATGCAGCAGTCCTGTGGGAGAAAATGCCTTGTTGATGCTCGAGGTCAGAGGAGAATGGGCCGACTGATTCAAGCTGATAGAAGAGCAACTTTGACTGAAATAACCACTCGTTACAACCGAGGTGTGCAGCAAAGCATTTGTGAAGCCACAAAACGCACAACCTTGAGACAGATGGGCTACAACAGCAGAAGACCCCACCGGGTATCACTCATCTCCACTACAAATAGGAAAAAGAGGCGACAGTTTGCACAAGCTCACCAAAATTGGACAGTTGAAGACTGGAAAAATGTTGCCTGGTCTGATGAGTCTCGATTTCTGTTGAGACATTCAGATGGTAGAGTCAGAATTTGGCGTAAACAGAATGAGAACATGGATCCATCATGCCTTGTTCCCACTGTGCAGGCTGGTGGTGGTGGTGTAATGGTGTGGGGAATGTTTTCTTGGCACACTTTAGGCCCCTTAGTGCCAATTGGGCATCGTTTAAATGCCACGGCCTACCTGAGCATTGTTTCTGACCATGTCCATCCCTTTATGACCACCATGTACCCATCCTCGGATGGCTTCTTCCAGCAGGATAATGCACCATGTCACAAAGCTCCAATCATTTCAATCATTTTCATTCCAATCACCCGTCTTCGGCGCATAATTCCGATCTTTCATGTATTCATACTCTTGTGTAATCGACGCCCCATCCTAAATAAATCTGTCTCTTCCGTGATACCCTGAAATTTTGAATATTCCAATCTAATATGATTTCTGACCTGTAAGGTTGCCAGAATAATAATCTTACACAGTGTGTTAATAGGCCAGAGGAGAACTGGCACCCCGACTGAGTCTGGTTTCTCCCAAGGTTTATTTTTCTCCATTATGCCCCGATGGAGTTTTGGTTCCTTGCCACTGTCGCCTTTGGCTTGGCTTGCTCAGTTGGGGACACTAAAAATATGATTAAAGTTATTCAACTTATTATACAAATAAAATGTATGAATTCGGTCTTATTTAATTCTATAAACTATAATACTGATCTGCCAACATTGTCGCTATATTATAAATTAAAATAAGCTGATAACATCACTGTTTTCTCCAGTACGACTGTACAGCCAAATCTAATTTTGTCGCAATATTATCCTGTTTGACACTGTGAAGCTGCTTTGACACAATCGTGATTGTAAAAGCGCTATATAAATAAAGTTGATTGATTGATTGATTGATTGATTGATTGATTGATTGATTGATTGATTGATTGATTGATTGATTGATTGATTTCAAATTGGTTTCTTGAACATGACAATGAGTTGACTGTACTAAAATGGCCGCCACAGTCACCAGATCTCAACCCAATAGAGCATCTTTGGGATGTGGTGGAACGGGAGCTTCGTGCCCTGGATGTGCATCCCACAAATCTCCATCAACTGCAAGATGCTCTCCTATCAATATGGGCCAACATTTCTAAAGAATGCTTTCAGCAGCTTGTTGAATCAATGCCACGTAGAATTAAGGCAGTTCTGAAGGCGAAAGGGTCAAACAGTAGGGTCAAACATATTAGTATGGTGTTCCTAATGGTGTTCCTAATTATTTAGGTGAGTGCATAAACACCCCTAAATGCATTGAAGCAACTGTCATGTGATTGGTTGATTAGATAAATGCATTAATGAGAAATTAAACAGTTGTTCCTAATAATCCTTTAGGGGAGTGTATACAGGCATATTGAAGCAGCAGTGGATTTCATAATCCGCTTTCGCATTAGCCTATATATTCATTATATTAGCCTATACCGTATATGAATTATATTAGTCTATATATTCATTACATTAGCCTATATATTCATTACATTAGCCTATACCGTATATGAATTATATTAGTCTATATATTCATTACATTAGCCTATATATTCATTACATTAGCCTATACCGTATATGAATTATATTAGTCTATATATTCATTACATTAGCCTATATATTCATTACATTAGCCTATACCGCATATTAATTATATTAGTCTATATATTCATTACATTAGCCTATATATTCATTTTATTATCCTATATAATAATTATATTAGCCTATATATTCACTATATTAGCCTATATAATCACTATATTAGCCTATATATTCATTATATTAGCCTATATATTCATTATATTAGCCTATATATTCACTATATTAGCCTATATATTCACTATATTAGCCTATATATTCATTATATTAGCCTATATATTCACTATATTAGCCTATATATTCATTATATTAGCCTATATAATCACTATATTAGCCTATATATTCACTATATTAGCCTATATATTCACTATATTAGCCTATATATTCACTATATTAGCCTATATATTCATTATATTAGCCTATATATTCACTATATTAGCCTATATATTCACTATATTAGCCTATATATTCACTATATTAGCCTATATATTCATTATATTAGCCTATATATTCACTATATTAGCCTATATAATCACTATATTAGCCTATATATTCATTATATTAGCCTATATATTCACTATATTAGCCTATATATTCACTATATTAGCCTATATATTCATTATATTAGCCTATATATCCACTATATTAGCCTATATATTCATTATATTAGCCTATATATTCACTATATTAGCCTATATATTCATTATATTAGCCCATATAATCACTATATTAGCCTATATATTCACTATATTAGCCTATATATTCACTATATTAGCCTATATATTAACTATATTAGCCTATATATTCACTATATTAGCCTATATATTCACTATATTAGCCTATATAATCACTATTTTAGCCTATATATTCATTATATTAGCCTATATAATCACTATATTAGCCTATATATTCATTATATTAGCCCATATAATCACTATATTAGCCTATATATTCACTATATTAGCCTATATATTCACTATATAAGCCTATATATTCACTATATTAGCCTATATAATCACTATATTAGCCTATATATTCATTATATTAGCCTATATATTCACTATATTAGCCTATATAATCACTATATTAGCCTATATATTCATTATATTAGCCTATATATTCACTATATTAGCCTATATATTCACTATATTAGCCTATATATTCATTATATTAGCCTATATATCCACTATATTAGCCTATATATTCATTATATTAGCCTATATATTCACTATATTAGCCTATATATTCATTATATTAGCCCATATAATCACTATATTAGCCTATATATTCACTATATTAGCCTATATATTCACTATATTAGCCTATATATTAACTATATTAGCCTATATATTCACTATATTAGCCTATATATTAACTATATTAGCCTATATATTCACTATATTAGCCTATATATTCACTATATTAGCCTATATAATCACTATTTTAGCCTATATATTCATTATATTAGCCTATATAATCACTATATTAGCCTATATATTCATTATATTAGATTATGAATTGATTATATTCTGCTTAACCTGTTAGTGAGGTTTTGTTTATTTAATGTTTAAATAAATCTGTCATGATTTGACAGCCATGTATAAATGGAGAAAAAAGAAAATTATAGTTAATGCAAAATCTACCTTATGTGAATCTTATGGGTGTTGATTATTATATCTAAAAATAAACTGAATTGAGGCTAATAGTTGGGCTCTGTTGTTAACCTTTAATATTACAATGTGTAGCCTAAGTAAGGACTCCCTATATTTACAGCATTGTCTTAAGAAACTTTTAGTTAGAATTGAATTAAGTTAAGGACAGACACATTTTTTTCAGTATATATACCACTGTTAAATAAAAATAAATAAAAAGCATTTTTGTAAAACTGCTGTACCGAGATCATACCGAACCGTCAGATTAGTGTACCGTTACACCCCTAATAATAACACAGATAAAGAAATCCACTCTCCGGCCATTAGCTCTCTTCTTTGCTTAACTTTTTCATGCCCAGACAGCAACAGAAGGATGAACATGTACAAATAATAGGACCGTGTTGAATTTCATTTCATTTCAATTTCATTTTTCTGGTTTAAGTAAGTAAAATGGAGGATCTGGTCCTGATATCTCAGAATGGTTGTCGTTGCTGTTTTCAGGTTTATTCCAGAGTCTCCGCGATGGCTGCTGTCTCAGGGGAGGGTTGAGGAGGCCGAGGCCATTCTGAGAAAGGCTGCCAAGATGAACGGGGTTAAGGCGCCTGATGTCATTTTCCCTCAACATCAGGTGAAATCCACATCGGCCTGTGCTTTATAAATAGCACAGTGCTTTAAACAGTCTCATTTAACTCATCGTATGATGATTTTATTTTCTGTTGAACTCAGTCTAAATTGATTTACTATACTAGAGGGGTCATATAACGAGGAGTTGAAAGAGTTCAGTGCACTGTGAAATCATGGCATCATTTAGACTTTGGCATGTTTCACTGCATCTTCACAAATAAAACACTCACAATTACCCAATATGCTTACAAAATCTTTTAATAATATTTGAATAAAGGTTGCCGATTCTCAAAAATTAACCCACATTTTTAATTTCAACGAAAATTTTAAGGCAACCAGGTAACTTATTTTTGAAATATTTTTTTACAGTGCTGTAATTATAATTGCATCTACCATAACTGTAGTTATTCCACCACTTTTAGAAACAATCAGTTAATCATACCACTGAATAAACTTTTTCAAGTCCTATAAACTCGTGCTTTCGGATGGTGATGTATTCCCGGACGAAGAGCGAGTTTAGTGATCCTGCGCACCTGGGAACGGCTGCTCACGTGCTCAGTCGAATGATCGTCTGCTGTAAAAATGTCATATGCTTGGAATAATACGAATAAAATCATATTTAATTGTATAATAGGAATTGAATAATTATTTAATTATTAAAATCTGTTTTAAAAAAGGATGTAATTTAAAAAAATGTGGAAATGAGCAGAAATAAGTTAGTACAATGCTGTAAATTTAACCTATATAACGTTAATTACTGCCGTTATAATGGCTCATTTTAAATGTTTACGTTTTGTTGTTTTTCTTTCTCTTTTGAGCGGTGATGAAAGATTATTCTTCTAAATACTTTCCAGCATTTCAGTAATAAAAGTGTAGGCCGCTGTGGTCTAAAAGCATATAAACAGTTAATTTTGAATTTCAATATTTTATTGAAAACTCAGAGATGTGTATTCGGAAGGGAATTAAATCACCACATGACCTTGTGTTTGTCAAAAAATGATGCACCCCTGTAAATGATGAAAACACCTTACAACCCCACGAGAAACCATTACCGTCCGAATAGGGCTAGTCACCCATTTCAACAAAACAACAAAGAGACAAGGGGAGAGAGGGAGAGAGAGAGAGAGAGAGAGAGAGAGAGAGAGAGAGAGAGAGAGAGAGAGAGAGAGAGAGAGAGAAATCTCCAATAACACTCCTAGTACAAGAATCTAATGTGAATACGTATTTAACGTAATACAACAAATTGGAAGTAGAGATGGATCTTGCTTTGACGTTCTAAAAAACTTGCACTTAAAATGTCTTTATATGAATGCTTTATATTGTTTTAGTGTTATATTCTCTTTTGTTCACACTGTGTGTATTGTTTTGTTATTGCTTTAACAAGACATGTTTTTGACACGAGCATTGCAGTCAAGGGAAAATGCTGGAAGTTTGAAGACCCACAATGTCTGTGACCTGGTGAAGTCCACCAACATCCGCTGCATTACTGTCCTGCAGTGCCTGGTCTGGTGAGAGCTCTTACATGTATTTAATATAGACATGGGCTGCATCCAAATTCATATACTTCACTACTATATAGAGGGCAAAAAACAGTGACAAGAGTAGTACGTCTGATTTATAACATGTGAGCGGAGCAGTAATATTTCCTCCAGAGCAGAGATCGCCTTTCTGAAGAACCCACTCCACGCGCTTAACACAGAATTCCCTTTGTGATATACTGGTTCAAAAATATGTGAAATTAGTAGGGCTACCCCTGACTAAAGTTTTTTCTACAGGACTACTAATTAATTTAAGCCATTAGTTGACGACTAAGTACACATTTATATAAGGCTAATTTAATTACTTAAATTCTATATAGGCTACTGGTGTCCCATGCCTGTCCTGTCTTGTTTTGTTATTTTGGGCATTGCTCATGTCTCTTGTCTAGATCCCACCCCCCTTGTTATCTTTATTGGTTTCATTTGCCCCACCTGTGTTCCCTTATTTCCCTACTTGATTTGTCCCGTTTATAAGCTCCTGGTGTTTTGTCAGTCCTTGTCGGATCGTTGTCATGTCTACATCTCCAGTTTCCCCGTGTCTCAGTTTGGTATGTTTTTGAGTTTGTATTTGTTAATTCTGATTATGTGTTTTCCCCCCTCTTGGGTTTTTGTTTTCTGTTTAAGTTTAATTTTGTTAAATAAATCCTCAATTATCTCTGCACCTGAGTCTGCACCTTTTTAACCACCCCTGACGTAACATAACGATCCGACCCATGAGGTCTCAGTGGAGAAGAGAGGCACAACCAGTCTCCTGTCCACAATGGGAGCGGATACTCCAATTTGAGGAACTGGTCTCCCTCCGTCAACAGGGAACGGAGTTGGGAGAGTTTGACTAGGGATTCAGCAGCTGAGGGTCTGAAAGCGTGGAGGCTCTCAAAGACTTATTAAATTATGCGCTTGATGAGCCGAAGTGTTTTCGATGGGGTCAGTTTTGAGGCTATGGTGGAGGGTCTTGTTCGCCATCAGGAGAGAACTACTAGGAGGGTGGTCCCGGCTCCAGTGAACCCTGTTCCGGTGGTCCCAAGTTTGATGGTCCAGAAACGGAGGAGGAGGAGAAAGGTCCTGGTGGTCCCAGTTCCAGAGGATCATGTTCCGGTGGATCGTGTTCCAGTGGTCCCTGTTCCAGAGGATCGTGTCCCAGTGGTCCCTGTTCCAGAGGATCATGTTCTGGTGGATCATGTTCCGGTGGTCCCAGTTCCAGAGGATCATGTTCCAGAGGATCGTGTCCCAGTGGTCCCTGTTCCAGAGGATCGTGTTCTGGTGGATCATGTTCCGGTGGTCCCAGTTCCGTGGATCGTGTTCTGGTGGATTGTGTGTGTTTCGATGATCCCTGTTCCGGTGGATCGTATTCTGGTGGTCAATGCTGTGTCGGAAGTGCTGCCCAGACGTCTTGCTCTGTCCGTGCCGCCCTGGAAACTGCACGTTTCCCCTGTCCCACCCTTGCCTGACCCACCCTTGTCGTTTCCTCCCTTGCCTGTCCCGCCCTTGTCTATTCCTCCCTTGATTGTCCTGTCCTGGACTGTCCCTCCTTTCCCGCCCTGGTCTGTCCCGCCCTTGTCTGTCCCACCCTTGCCTGTCCCACCCTTGCCTGTCCCACCCTTGCCTGTCCCACCCTTGCCTGTCCCACCCTTGTCTGTCCCACACTTGCCTGTTCCTCCCTTTCCTGTCCCACCCTTGACTGTCCTGCCCGGGTCTGTTCCTCCTTTCCCATCCTGGTCTGTCCCACCCTGGTCTGTCCCACACTTGCCTGTTCCTCCCTTGCCTGCCCCACCCTTGTCTGTTCCTCCCTTGCCTGTCCCACCCTTGTCTGTTCCTCCCTAACCTTTCCCGCCCTTGTCTATTTCTCCCTTGCCTGTCCCACCCTTGCCTGTCCCACACTTGTCATTTCCTCCCTTGCCTGTCCCACCCTTGTCTGTTCCTCCTTTGCCTGTCCCACCCTTGTCTGTTCTTCCTTTGCCTGTCCCACCCTTGTCTGTTCCTCCTTTGCCTGTCCCACCTTTGTCTGTTCCTCCTTTGCCTGTCCCACCCTTGTCTGTACCTCCCTTGCCTGTCCCACCCTTGTCTGTTCCTCCCTTGCCTGTCCCACCCTTGTCTGCCCCACCCTGGTCTGTCCCACACTTGCCTGTTCCTTCCTTGCCTGTCCCACCCTTGCCATTTCCTCCCTTGCCTGTCCCACCCTTGTCTGTTCCTCCTTTGCCTGTCCCACCCTTGTCTGTTCCTCCTTTGCCTGTCCCACCCTTGTCTGTTCCTCCCTGGTCTGTCCCACACTTGCCTGTTCCTCCCTTTCCTGTCCCACTCTTGCCTTTTCCTCCCTTGCCTGTCCCACCCTTGTCTGTTCCTCCCTTGCCTGTCCCACCCTTGTCTGTTCCTCGCTTGCCTGTCCCACCCTTGTCTGTTCCTCCCTTGCCTGTCCCGCCCTTGTCTATTTCTCCCTTGCCTGTCCCACCCTTGTCATTTCCTCCTTTGCCTGTCCCGCCCTTGTCTGTTCCTCCCTTGCCTGTCCCACCCTTGTCTGTTCCTTCCTTGCCTGTCCCGCCCTTGTCTGTTCCTCCCTTGCCTGTCCCACCCTTGTCATTTCCTCCTTTGCCTGTCCCGCCCTTGTCTCTTCCTCCCTTGCCTGTCCCACCCTTGTCTGTTCCTTCCTTGCCTGTCCCGCCCTTGTCTCTTCCTCCCTTGCCTGTCCCACCCTTGTCTGTTCCTTCCTTGCCTGTCCCGCCCTTGTCTATTCCTCCCTTGCCTGTCCCACCCTTGTCTGTTCATTCCTTGCCTGTCCCGCCCTTGTCTGTTCCTCCCTTGCCTGTCCCACCCTTGTCTATTTCTCCCTTGCTTGTCCCACCCTCGTCTGTTCCTCCCTTACCTGTCCCGCCCTTGTCTATTTCTCCCTTGCCTGTCCCACCCTTGCCTGTCTCACCCTTGTCATTTCCTCCCTTGTCTGTTCCTCCCTTGCCTGCCCCACCCTTGCCTGTTCCTCCCTTGCCTGTCCTGCCCTGGTCTAATTCTCCCTTGCCTGTCCCACCTTTGCCTGTCCCACCCTTGTCATTTCCTCCTTTGCCTGTCCCACCCTTGTCTGTTCCTCCCTTGCCTGTACTGCCCTTGTCTGTTCCTCCCTTGCCTGCCCCACCCTTGCCTGGTCCTCCCTTGCTCGTCCCGCCCTGGTCTATTTCTCCCTTGCCTGTCCCACCTTTGCCTGTCCCACCCTTGTCATTTCCTCCTTTGCCTGTCCCACACTTGCCTGTTCCTCCCTTGCCTGCCCTACCCTTGTCTATTTCTCCCTTGCCTATTTCTCCCTTGCCTGTCCCATCCTTGCCTGTCCCATCCTTGCCTGTCCCACCCTTGTCATTTCCTCCCTTGCCTGTCCCACCCTTGTCTGTCCTCCTTTGCCTGTCCCACCCTTGTCTGTTCCTCCTTTGCCTGTCCCACCATTGTCTGTCCCACCCTGGTCTGTCCCACACTTGTCAGTTCCTCCTTTGCCTGTCCCACCCTTGTCTGTTCCTCCCTTGCCTGTCCCACCCTTGCCATTTCCTCCCTTGCCTGTCCCACCCTTGTCTGTCCTCCTTTGCCTGTCCCACCCTTGTCTGTTCCTCCTTTGTCTGTCCCACCCTTGTCTGTCCCACCCTGGTCTGTCCCACACTTGTCTGTTCCTCCTTTGCCTGTCCCACCCTTGTCTGTTCCTCCCTTGCCTGTCCCACCCTTGTCTGTCCTCCTTTGCCTGTCCCACCCTTGTCTGTTCCTCCTTTGCCTGTCCCACCCTTGTCTGTCCCACCCTGGTCTGCCCCCCCCCTGGTCTGTCCCACACTTGTCTGTTCCTCCTTTGCCTGTCCCACCCTTGTCATTTACTCCCTTGCCTGTCCCACCCTTGTCTGTTCCTCCCTTGCCTTTCCCACCCTTGTTTGTTCCTCCCTTGCCTGTCCCACCCTTGCCTGTCCCACACTTGCCTGTTCCTCCCTTGCCTGTCCCACCCTTGTCATTTCCTCCCTTGCCTGTCCCACCCTGGTCTGTTCCTCCCTTGTCATTTCCTCCCTTGCCTGTCCCACCCTTGTCTGTTCCTCCTTTGCCTGTCCCACCCTTGTCTGTCCCACCCTGGTCTTTCCCACACTTGCCTGTTCCTCCCTTGCCTGTCCCACCCTTGTCATTTCCTCCCTTGCCTGTCCCACCCTTGTCTGGGACAGGCAAGGGTGGGACAGGCAAGGGAGGAACAGACAAGGGCGGGACAGGCAAAGGTCTATCCCACCCTTGTCTGTTCCTCCTTTGCCTGTCCCACCCTTGTCTGTTCCTCCTTTGCCTGTCCCACCCTTGTCTGTTCCTCCTTTGTCTGTCCCACCCTTGTCTGTCCCACCCTAGTCTGTCCCACACTTGTCTGTTCCTCCCTTACCTGTCCCGCCCTTGTCTATTTCTCCCTCGCCTTTCCCACCCTTGCCTGTCCCACCCTTGTCATTTCCTCCTTTGCCTGTCCCGCCCTTGTCTGTTCCTCCCTCGCCTGTCCCACCCTTGCCTGTCCCACCCTTGTAATTTCCTCCTTTGCCTGTCCCACCCTTGTCTGTTCCTCCCTTTCCTGTCCCACCCTTGTCTGTTCCTCCCTTTCCTGTCCCACCCTTGTCTATTTCTCCCTTGCCTGTCCCACCCTTGTCTGTTCCTCCCTTTCCTGTCCCACCCTTGTCTGTTCCTCCCTTTCCTGTCCCACCCTTGTCTATTTCTCCCTTGCCTGTCCCACCCTTGTCATTTCCTCCTTTGCCTGTCCCGCCCTTGTCTGTTTCTCCCAATTGTGTTGTATTTGAATAAGAAAAGATCATCCAGTACTTTTGTTGTAAGACTGAGATGTTTGAGCTGACTTTTGATCAGCATTATTTTGCTTATGAGTTGGTTATTAGTCATGTGTGAAACAAATACATAAAAACCAACATTTTATATAAAAGCAGTATAATATTTTAATGTCAATATTTATCTCGGTATACTAAACCATGTGTTACTAAATCATGGACCTGCCGCTCACTCGCTGACTTTCTTCTGTTAGGTCGGCTATTTCGATCGGATACTGTGCCTTGTCTCTGAACACGTCCGGTCTACATGGGAACATCTACCTAAACAGCTTTTTGTCAGCAATGGTGGAAGTGCCTGCGCTCATCATGGCCTGGCTGATGCTCCGCCGCTTGCCACGCCGCCTCTGTATGTCTTCCACCCTGTCGTTAGGAGGACTGCTTCTTGTCTTCATACATCTCATACCACAACGTGAGAAATTTATGAGCGATATTCATTAAAAGATATGTTTCAACATAAATAGTGCATAAATAGTGCATAGAAGGATTGGTTTTTACTTTTGAGTGTGTACAAATCTTTACTTATGCTGTTTTGAAAACCTTGTAATACCAAAGGATAACAGCCTTTTAAAATGATCTTATAAGTCTCTTTTTATGCTATATTATCACTAAATATTGCATTTAATGTTTTTGTCAATTTGTTTTCTTTCAGTTAGTACAGGTTTTTTGTTTATTTTGGAACAAAAAATTTGTTTTGATCCTCATTGATCTCAGGATAGAGTTTATTTCTTCAAAAAAGAATGGCATGCCTATTAATACAAAACATTTAGGTGAGAGTTTATACCCTTGGTAAGTAAAGTATTTTAGTCGAATGCCATAATGTTAACTAGCATTTTCAGGAAAAGGACTAGAACACAACCTGATGATTAATCCTATTAACTTTCACCATTTGTTGGATTTTATGACAAACTTTAGCATGGCAGCTTGGTAATGAGAATTTGTCTTGCTAATGATGCGTTTGATTTTTGACACACTGCAAAAAAATGTTTTTTAGTTTTTTTGTCTTGTTTCGTCTTTTCTAGTGCAAATATCTAAACATTTTTAAATCAAGATACATTTACTGGGGAAAACTTTTAAAAAGTTTTTATTTACCATTTTATTTTACAAACCGATTCCAAAAAAGTTGGGACACTGTACAATTTGTGAATAAAAACAGATTTCAATGATGTGGAAGTTTCCAATTTCAATATTTTATTCAGAATACATCATAGATGACATATCAAATGTTTAAACTGAGAAAATGTATAATTTTAAGGGAAAATAAGTTGATTTTAAATTGCATGGCATTAACACATCTCAAGAGAGTTGGGCCAAGGCCATGTTTACCACTGTGTGTCATCCCCTCTTCTTTTTATAACAGTCAGCAAACATCTGGGGATTGGGGGACGAGTTGCTCAAGTTTAGGAATAGGAATGTTGTCCCATTCTTGTCTAATACAGACTTCTACTTGCTCAGCTGTCTTAGGTCTTCTTTGTCGCATCTTCCTCTTTATGATGCACCAAATGTTTTCTATGGGTGAAAGATCTGGACTGCAAGCTGGTCATTTCAGTACCGGGATCCTTCTTCTATGCAGCCATGATGTTGTAATTGGTGCAGTGTGTGGTCTGGCAATGTCATGTTGGAAAATGCAAGGTTTTCCCTAAAAGATGCCTGGATGGAGCATATGTTGTTCTAGAACTTGGATGTACCTTTCAGCATTGATGGTGCCTTTCCAGATGCGCTTAGTGCTGAGAACAAAAACTTGGGTTGTCCTTGTTCTCTTTATTCCAGATGGCGTGGCATCTCAGTTTTCCTAAAAGAACTTTAAATTTTGATTTGTCTGACCACAGAACAGTTTTCCACTTTGCCACAGTCCATTTTAAATGAGCCTTAGCCCAAAGAAAACGCCTGCACTTCTGGATCATGTTTCGATATGGCTTCTTTATTGACCTATAGAGTTTTAGCTGGCAACGGTGAATGGCATGGTGGATTTTGTTCACCGACAATGTTTTCTGGAAGTATTCCCGAGCCCATGTTGTGATTTCCGTTACAGTAGCATTCCTTTGATGCAGTGCCGTCTAAGGGCCCGAAGATCACTGGTATCCAGTATGGTTTTCCGGCCTTGACCCTTACGCACAGAGATTGTTCCAGATTCTCTGAATCTTTGGATGATATTATGCACTCTAGATGATGATAACTTCAAACTCTTAGCCATTTTTTCTCTGAGAAACTCCTTTCTGATATTGCTCCACTATTTTTCGCCGCAACATTGGGGGAATTGGTGATCCTCTGCCCATCTTGACTTCTGAGAGACACTGCCACTCTGAGAGGCTCTTTTTATACCCAATCATGTTGCCAATTGACCTAATGAGTTGCAGCTTGGTCCTCCAGTGGTTCCTTATATGTAAATCTAACTTTTCCTGCCTCTTATTGCTATCTGTCCCAACTTTTTTGGAATATGTAGCTCTCATGAAATCCAAACTGAGCCAATATTTGGCATGACATTTCAAAATGTCTCACTTTCAACATTTGAACATCTCTATTCTATTTTGAATAGAATAAAAGTTTATGAGATTTGTAAATTATTGCATTCTTTTTATTCACAATTTGTACAGTGTCCTAAATATTTTGGAATCAGATATTTAATCGAATATTTATTTATCCCTTACCATGACTATAGCCATAGTAGCTGGCATGGCATTAAATCACATTTTGCTTCAGTAAATATTTAGATATTTGAATGTTTAGATATTTTAACTGGAAAACAAGACAAAAATAGCATTATTTTTTTTATTTTTTTGCAATATTTGGTCAACTTTGGATGCTATGTTTTGTCTTTTTTAAACTGTAGATATGAGTTCTGTTACCATTTCTCTGGTGATGCTGGGAAAGTTGGGTCTGTCGACAGCATTTGCAATCGTGTACCCTGCGACTGCAGAGCTTTACCCCACCGTCCTGAGGAACACGGCTTTAGGAACCTGCTCCACAGCGTCCAGAGTGGGCAGCATCTCTGCACCATACTTCATCTACTTAGGTCACAAAACTCTAGCCTCAATAATCTCTTTTATATCATCTCTTAAATCCTCCTGTAGATTCCACTGGGGCGAGCATAGTGAGGAACCCATGGCATATTTATTGCATATTTCATTTTTTGACATATCCCCCCTCTAAACTTCAGAGTTTATTATTTACATATTTTACATATACAGCTTTAAGTGATTTAATTTGTACAAGGGATAGACTGGCCTTAGGGAACACTGTGACATTTTCCAGGGCAATCTGTGGGCCAATTTATGTGTCAAAACCAGGTTTCTATACAAATTATGTAGAGGGAGAAAAATATTCCCATAACGTTTGGTTGATCAGACACAGAAGGTTGTATTAAAACTCTTAAATACTCCTGAGTGAAAATTAGTCTTTAATGTTGTTTGTATGTCTAAGTGGTGTATTTATAATGCTTTAAGATGAACCAAGTGCAAATTCATCAGTCACAATTGCTGAGTATTGTCTTTTCAAAACTGCAGTGAACCAAAGACAGTCTCAAACGCAGTTTGAAATTGCTGTGCAATTGGCGAGTTGAGACAAAGGCAAAAGGAATACAATTTTAAACTCTGTGCCCTCTGTCAGTTCTGCTACTGAGAGAGAGTCCATTCCTGAACTCACTGCATCCTCTGTTGGTACTGTTATGTCCACGGAGGCCATCTTGATTTTTGTGAGCTTCCTGTCTATGAATTCACCATGGTCACGTAGTCTTCTGCTCCACCTTGGTGCCCAACTCCACCGGCTTTACCATCGTGGTCACCATCCATTGTGTTCCACTGTGCTTGATCGCATGCTCCGTACTGGCTCCTTGCTTTGCCTGCTCCAGTCTGGTCCCCCGATCTGCCTGCTTCATCCTGCCTGGGTTTGATTTAGAGTTGTGCATTTGTGAGGCCTGGTTTGCAGTCTCTGTTCTAATTCATACCAAAGGTGTTCTATCGGGTTAAGGTATGGACTCTGTGCAGCTTTGCATTGCAATTGGTGATTTAAGGCTTGGATGAGCTGCTCGGCCATGGAAACTCATTCCATGAAGCTCTCTACGCTGTTCTTGAGCTCATCTGAAGGACACAGAAGTTTGGAGGTCTGGAGTCACTGCAGAACGTTGGTGACTTCTGTGCACTGTGACCCTCAGCATGTGCTGACCCCATTTTGTAATTTTACATGGCCTAACACTTCGTGGCTGAGTTGCTGTTGTTCCCAATCGCTTCCACTTTGTTATAATCCCACAAACAGTTAAGCGTGGAATATTTAGTAGTGAGGAAATGTCAGGAATGGATTTATTGCACAGGTGTCAGCCTATCACGGCCCCACGCTTGAGTTCACTGAGCTCCTGAGAGCGACCCATTCTTTCACTAATGTGTGTAGAAGCGTCTCATGTGTTTAGTTAAATATATATATATATATATATGTATATATATATATATGTGTGTGTGTGTGTATGTATGTATGTATGTATGTATATATATATATATATATATATATATATATATATATAGAGAGAGAGAGAGAGAGAGAGAGAGAGAGAGAGAGAGAGAGAGAGAGACCCCCTTAAATTTTTCACTCTTTGTTATATTGTAGCCATTTGCTTAAATCATTTAAGTTATTTTTTTCTCAGTAATGTACATACAGCACCCCATATTGACAGAAAAACACAGAACTGTTGGTATTTTTGCAGATTTATTTAAAAAGAAAAACTGAAATATCAAATGGTCCTAAGTATTCAGACCCTCAGTATTTAGTAGAAGCACCTGTTAGGGGTTAACAGCTTATGACCCAGGACCAGTAGTGAAAAAATGAAGACAAGAGTCAGGATTGGAATTAATTAAAAGAAAAATTCACTTAAGAATAGTTTGCAGTTTCAAAAGCAGAAGCCAGCTTCAAGTCTCACAAGGAGTTCGTAGGCCGCGCTCCCGCTCTCATCGTCTCGTTGCCTCGCCCTATCGTACATACAATTGTCCCAACAGTTATACCATTTTCAAGGTCTATCCACGTCATTACTGCAATGTGGATGGTTCTGATTGGCTCAGAGACAATGCACAGTCATGGTAAATTTCCACTCAAGTCAGTTAATCTGATGCACGTTTCCACTGACGTGTCACTTGTTGGTGCTTTCACCCCAGAATTAGGCCTGTAGTGACCTTCCAGATCTGGAGCAGGCGCCAGCTTGCCCAGAATAACAAGTCCACCCATCTCTTAGGGTGCCCACTATACACCATTCTCAACACTGATCTGTAACACAGAATATTGCGCACATACACAGATACAAGGTCTCTCCAAGGTTGGAGCTGATTAAGCTCCAGTTCAAACAGTTCTAACCAAAACATACTGATAACATGTGCTTTCTCTCAGTGAGAGGGACACACAATAGTACAGGCAATATTCATCTTGACTTTTTAGTGTTTCAGTAAAAGGAAATATAAAAGGAATAAAATATAATAAATTTAATTAAATGAAAGACAAATCCATATTTCATCTCTGGAAGCCGGGCTAAGTGAGCAAACCCTGTTACTGCACTCCTGACATGTTAGAGATATGCGGTACCTCAAAAATCCAAACACATGACGTAGTTGCAAGTGTTTAGTGACACATCACACATCTCTAGGCCAGACCGTCAGTCACTCCTCAGAGATCAAATATACACTTTAGAAAACAAGAAACTAAAAGCAAAATCAATCTAACAAAATAATCATTTTAATAATATAGGAAAGTAAATATTGAATAAAGTTTTGATTATGAATTTAATTAGGATATAAATATATACAGGTATATTGAAGCGGCAGTGGATTTCAGAATCCGCTTTCACACCCTTTTGACCTAATACAGCCATGAGTCTTTTTGGGAAAGATGAAACACGTTTTTCACTCCTGGATTTGGGGATCCTCTGCCATTCTTCCTTGCAGATCCTCTCCAGTTCTGTCAGGTTGGATGGTAAACGTTGGTGGACAGCCATTGTCAGGTTTCTCCGGAAATGCTCAATTGGGTTTAAGTCAGGGCTCTTGCTGAGCCACTCAAGAACAGTCAAATAGTTATTGTGAAGCCACTCTTTTTTATTTTAGCTGTGTGCTTGGGGTCATTGTTTTGTTGGAAGGTGAACCTTCGGCCCAGTCTGAGATGTTGAGCAATCTGGAGAAGGTTTTCATCCAGGATATCCCAGTACTTGGCCCCATTCATCTTTCCCTCAATTGCAATTAGTCGTCCTGTCCCTGCAGCTGAAAAACACCCCCACAGCATGATGCTGCCACCACCATGCTTCACTGTCGGGACTGTATTGGACAGGTGATGAGCAGTGCCTGGTTTTCTTCACACATACCACGTAGAATTAAGGGCAAAAAGTTCTATATTGGTCTAATCAGACCGGAGAATCTTATTTCTCACCATCTTGGAGTCCTTATTTTTAATAATTTAATAATTGAATAGGTATTTTTAGCAGACTTTCATTTGTCCTTCCGTCAGGTCACTCTGCCATAAAGCCCCGACTGGTGGAGGGCTGCAGTGATGGTTGGCTTTCTCCAATCTTCCGACTGCATCTCTGGAGCTAATCCACATTGATCTTTGGGTTCTTCTTTACCTCTCTCACCTAAGCTCTTCTACCCTGATAGCTCAGTTTGGCCGGACGGCCAGCTCTAGGAAGGGTTCTCATTCCCAAATGTCTTCATTTAAGGATTATGGAGGCCATTGTGCTCATAGGAACCTTAAGTGCAGCAGAAAGTTTTTTGTAACCTTGGCCAGATCTGTGCCTTGCCACAATTCTGTCTCGGAGCTCTTCAGGCAGTTCCTTTGACCTTATGATTGTCATTTGCTCTGACATGCACAGTGAGCTGTAAGGTCTTATATAGACAGGTGTGTGGCTTTCCTAATCAAGTCCAATCAGTATAATCAAATACAGCTGGACTCAAATGAAGGTGTAGAACCATCTCAAGGATGACCAGAACAAATGGACAGAACCTGAGTTAAATATATGAGTGTATACCAGCAAAGGGTCTGAATACTGAGGACCATGCACTGCATGAAAAGTGGGATTTTCGTCCCCGTAAACGGCCGGAAATCTCCCTGATTTTCGACAATTAACGTCAGTTTACAGCCCGTGAACGTCGCGTTCGTCTGTGCCACATATTGACGGAAACGAACCATGACGTATGTGGAGCTTGCGGAGGCATGCTGGCGCCGGCGCTAATGGCTCTAATTAGCATATGAATAGCAGCTCTGGGCGGCGCCTTGCCGGAATGGCTTGAATTTCCTCACTCAGTATTGGTTGAAACTACTACATTGAAACAAGAAATATCACTCGTGATTGGTTGGCAGATCTGTTACTATTGGTCAACCTGGGTAATAAATTAATAAATTTAAACCCCCAAATTATAATAATTTTACACCCATATATATATATATAAAATTATGATTTGCATATTATTTTTTAATTGTATATATTCATATGATATGCTATTATGTTTTATATTCATGTCATTGTTATCCTATGGACTACGCTATTATAACCATCAAGGACATTTATTTATTGAGGAAAGAAAATATGCCAGGGACGTGCAGTTTATTCAAAGAAAGAGCTTTATTAGAACAAACACAAACACACAACCAAATGCAAAACGTGTGAGATCTGCCCACACAACAATAGGAAGCTCACGAGAAGCCCAAAATCCTACAGCACCATGAAGTCTCTGTTTTCCGCTTCAGAGCTGTAGGTAACTAGCGCCATTCTGTCTGATTTCAGTCATTTTTCAGACGTCTGTCGTGCGTTGCCCTGTTCTTTGGAATCGCCTCTAATCTCGATTGCAGCGTGGCACAGAGCTCGGCGAACAGTCCATCCAGACACCGCGCCAACGATGCCGTCTTCCTCATCAGACATCAGGTCTATGGTAGCGCACTTCCAAAGGCCCACCTCATCCTCAGCTAACACACTCTTTCTTGCTTGTAGCAGCTGTAAAAACAAACAATAAAGACAATCAGTATCGCACGATGTACTGCGTAAAATGCACCTGAAAAATAGTCACACTGACCAAAAACGGATCTAATCTAATAAATCTTACCCTCTTTCTTCTCAATCGACTCCGAGCTGAACTCTTCACAGCTTCTGCGTGCGATGCAAGAACTGGATGTTTGTACCTCCTGCGTACTGTCTCTTTGTCTTACATGCAGCTGGAAAACAATTAAATGAGTGTTATGACGACGTTGTGAAGACGGCGTACTGCTTCCTGTAAAATGACCAGAAAAAGAAAACACTTTTATAAAGCAACTTACATTTGTTCTTTTACAAGGCTAATTTCAGCTTGTGCTACTTAAAAAGCTTTACTTTAGGTTACTTTAGCTTAGATAACAGTCTTACCGCAATCTTAGGACTGGTCTTCTCTTAGGCACTCGTCTTCTCTTCTTAAAGTTAGTATCTTCCACACAGTTTTTCGACTCCAAAGCAAGCAACCTATCATCTATGGACAGCAACCTGGAGATTACTAAAGTTAACTGCTCGTTAAAATCGGCAGCAAACTGAGCAAGCTGACGAGATAGCCCACTGATTGCATTCAGCTGTTTCTTCCCGCCGGTGTTACGGATCAACTGGGGATCATGTTATCTGGGGACGGGCGCGTGCACGCAGCTAGTTTTACCTGGATTTACAGCAGATGTTAGACGAGGACAGATTCGTCACAGCGGATTTTCCACTGAACAGATTTAAAACGCTTTCCACATTATTGGTAAATGTTTGCATAATATCAGGCTCTGTGTTTTCCTCTGTCGCTGCTTTGCTGTATGTTTCAAACGCAGTTTAAGGGAATTTTTAATGTGGTTTCATTTCACAACACAGACCACGCCCACATTTTGTTACATTCTTTTCGATGAAAGTCGTATCCAATGACAATTACATTCAATAAATTACATTGTGTCGTATTAGTATCGGAATTTTTATTTTATTTTTAATAACTATTGTTTTTGTAATTTGCTTAGGGTATTTTTAAAATTATATATATATGTGTATATGTATATGTATATATGTATATATATATATGTATATATGTATATGTATATATGTATATATATATATATATATATATATGTATGTATATATATATATATATATATATATATATATATATATATATATATATATATATATCCTAACTAAAATAACTCATAGCCTGTCATATTACCTTTCTCATATTAGCCTATTATATTCTATTATAATCTATTATATTGCCCACCCCTTGCCCACCTGCACATCCCAGCTGATATACAAGATTTGGGGGGTCATTCTGCATTTGAAAGTTTGAAAGGGTTTTAAATCTTCTAAATAAAGTAAAATGATTCAAAATCAAGTAATTTATATATGCCAAAGTCCTACCTTTAAACATATACAATGTAATTTCCAAACAGCAAAATTGTGGCCAGTGAAAATGCTGAGTGGCTAGTAACTTTGGAAAACCACTAGCCACGGTGGCCGGTGAGCAAAAAAGTTAATGTCAACCCCTGTATGTATATATATATATATATATATATATATATATATATATATATATATATATATATATATATATATATATATATATATATGTAGTGCCGTTAAAATTAATTTGCGTTAACACGTTCATTTTGACAGGCAATGATATATGATATATAAAGTTTGCTGATGTATGACGCCGCTTATTAGCAGGAGACCGCAATGATTGGTAAAAGTTGCGGTGATTGGTCAAAATTGCGAGTCGCACTGAATTCACGGGGACTGATTGCAAATGACACACAATAAATAATCTAGAATACTTTCATCAAATATATAAATTCAAGCTTAAGTTTAAGATTTTACAATTAGGCTATACTGAGCCTGATCTATCTAAGAGATTTTCTTAGAAGGAAGTTAATACCTTTTAGAAAAATGTCACATGGGTTAAAACTCCTGCTACCCTGATTTGCATTTGTATAGCTCACAGCATGTTCATTTACATGTTAAAGCCTCCCCTGGAGTTAAGGGAAGGGGGGTGTTGGGGGGGACAACTGCCAAGCAAGGCCCACGTCAATTTCTGACAATTCACGGCAGTTTTCGGTGTCGCCTGCAAACTGCCGTGTACAGTCGTAAACCTGATCTTCCACGACAATCTACAGTGCCGCTTACTGGCGAAAATCCCACTTTTCATGCAGTGATGTGATATTTCAGTTTTTCTTTTTTAATAAATCAGTAAAAATGTCAACAAATATAGGTGTATATGACATTCTTCTTTCAGACAAATACAATCGGAGTTATATTTAAAAAGTCCAGGCTAACGTTAATCCCAGCAGTAGTTGTAGTTGTGTTTGAAGTCCATAAAAAATGCAGCTGTCCGTCAAATAACGTGCTCCACACGACTCCGATGGGTTAATAGAGCCTTCTGATTCCAATCGATGCGTTTGTGTCAGAAAAATATCCATATTAAAAACATTATAAAGGAAACCTGCCTTGAAGTCTTCCATTGTAACCCACGGCTGTTTAAGCCACAAGATGGCACAGCCATGAATAATTCTCGCTGCTGTACCATCATGTAGCAAATGTAACATACCGTTGTTGTTTTTTTTCATCACTCTTGCCAACACCATCATAGCTTACAGAGAATCCAAAGTTCACCCAAACACCAGACCCTTTGGTTATTGGAGGATCTTCTATTTATATTTCTTAAACGCAATAGCCATTTTGCAATGAGCATTCAGCGCGTACTGAGTAAGCGAGCACCTGACTGAGCAGCCTAAAACATATTTGTTTGTTTTTTGTTTTTTTTCGGCGGTGTCAGGGGCATTGCCTGTTACGTCGTTTTGGTTATTGAGCTACCTTGTTGAACGCATAATTTTATATTGCACACACTTTTTTTTTATTAGACCAAGAACCGTTTGGTACATAATGCATACCGCGTACCGAATCGAAAGCCTTGTACCGAATGGTTCAATACGAATACGCGTAGCGTTACACCCCTAATATATATATATATATATATTAGAGGATGGATACCCGACCCGAGCCCGACGGGTTCCGACGGTACCCGACGGGTCGGGCCGGGTTCGGACAGATATTTAGATATGACGTTCGGGTTCGGGTCGGGCTCGGTCACGTCAGCGCGATAAGGCATTGAACCTTTTAAATTTAAAACTGCTTATTATTCAAGTAGCCAATGGGCCTGTTTAACTTGATGCAATGGTTTGTTTTTGTGATTAAAATAAATGTAAAATATTACCCTAACATCCGTCTTCCTGCACGCGGAAATTTGTTTATGTCACCGTGACAACAACGCGCAACACGTGCGTGCATATTGCCCGCGGCATCCTTGTCATTCCAGTGAGGGCAACTTCAGCGCTGCTGGCAGCAGGACAGCCTTGAAGCCGTCCACAGTTGATGCAATCCTTTTTCTGCATAAAACCTCGATTAGCCTAAACTTTGATGGATAGATTATGTAAATAGATCCCATGTTGCAGTTTAGGAACCATACAGTTTGAGAAAATTGGTAAGATGACTTTCATTTCAATAAGCATTTCAATTGTGTTACGTTAATGTTTTATTCTGTTAGCTTGGGCCATTTTTAGCAGACCTTTGTTCATTTAATTTCAGTTGGCTATTTGATTGGGCTCTGTGTAACGTTTGATGCCCCGTGTGCGTGCTGATGCGCTCGTCTGTAACGTTAAACATTTCAGAATGCCTTCCTTATGTTGCTTAATAAAAGCGGGCTTTCCACACAAACAAACGTACGTGTCATTAGTATATGAGGGGAAAAAATAGATTTTAACTGTCGGGCTCGGGTCGGGCTCGGACATTAATATTTGAATGCCTGTCGGGCTCGGGTCGGGTTCGGTTACTGCTCTGTCGGACGCGGGTCGGGCTCGGACAGAAAAATGCGGCCCGATCCGCACTCTAATATATATATATATATATATATATATATATATATATATATATATATATATATATATATATATATATATATTTATATATATATATATATATATATATATATATATATATATATATATATATATATATATATATATTAGTTTGAGTATTTCACAATCTGCTCAGTTATTGGGATTTTCAGGCACAGCCATACAAAGAATGGTGTGAAAAGGGAAAAACATCCAGTATGGCAACTTTGACTGAAATAACCACTCGTTACAACCGAGGTATGCAGCAAAGCATTTGTGAAGCCACAACACACACAACCTTGAGGCGGATGGGCTCAACAGCAGAAGACCCCACCGGGTACCACTCATCTCCACTACAAATAGGAAAAAGAGGCGACAATTTGCATGAGCTCACCAAAATTGGACAGTTGAAGACTGGAAAAATGTTGCCTGGTCTGATGAGTCTCGATTTCTGTTGAGACATTCAGATGGTAGAGTCAGAATTTGGCGTAAACAGAATGAGAACATGGATCCATCATGCCTTGTTACCACTGTGCAGGCTGGTGGTGGTGGTGTAATGGTGTGGGGGATGTTTTCTTGGCACACTTTAGGCCCTTTACTGCCAATTGGGCATTGTTTAAATGCCACGGCCTACCTGAGCATTGTTTATTACCATGTCCATCCCTTTATGACCACCATGTCCCCATCCTCTGATGGCTACTTCCAGCAGGATAATGCACCATGTCACAAAGCTCAAATCATTTCAAAGTGGTTTCTTGAACATGACAATGAGTTGACTGTACTAAAATGGCCGCCACAGTCACCAGATCTCAACCCAATAGAGCATCTTTGGGATGTGGCGGAACGGGAGCTTCGTGCCCTGGATGTGCATCCCACAAATCTCCATCAACTGCAAGATGCTCTCCTATCAATATGGGCCAACATTTCTAAAGAATGCTTTCAGCACCTTGTTGAATCAATGCCACGTAGAATTAAGGCAGTTCTGAAGGCGAAAGGGTCAAACTCAGTATTAGTATGGTGTTCCTAATGGTGTTCCTAATTATCCTTTAGGTGAGGGTGTATATATAAAGACTACATCTGGATAGAATGATGATCTAAAAACAGATAGAGTAGATTAAGTACAGTCCTATAGCTCGTCCTGAGTCATGCATTTACATTAAGTTACGTTTTGATTTATATGCTGTTTAATGTTGGATGTTAGTTTAATTAATTGTAAGCAACTGCTATCCGCTCTTTCTGGTTTACACAGTTTGTAACAATGAATGGGGAAGAGTTATAGATCAAAATATATAATGTGTGTATTGTCCATCATTTCTCAAACATACCTATAAAAATCATTTGTTCGTGTCTCGTTGTTCTGCTGCAGGAAGCTATAACAGATCTTTGCCGTACATCTTAATCGGCAGTCTGAATGTTCTCTCCGGGTTGCTCTATCTTCTGCTTCCGGAGAGTTTCGGATCACCTTTACCAGAGACTATCAGTCACATGCCAACAGGACTTTGGTAAGTCAGATAAGAGCAGCGCCCCCTGCTGTTTGCTGTGGCGTTGACAGTACTTTGCTTGCTGCCCCGATTTACTATAAACATATACAGACTTAATGGTACCTACAAAAATTAAATTAAGTGTTATTTAGTTAGAACCATAGCATGGTACCATTTGCCCATCCTTTATATGTGTGTCCAACATATTTTCATTCAGGGCTGCTATTTTATAATATATCATAACCATGTTTATGCAGTGGTAAACACAGATGTACTCAAATGTATCAGTTTTGACTTTGGAGTCTTTTTTCCCCATGTATTTTACAATTATCATTTTTTATTTAAATAAGAAATAATATATTTATTGAGAGGTGTTACAATTTTCAGTCATTTGACATTTGTGTGATATCACTTTAATAATTATACTTTTTTTTCAGGTCTAAAAAAAGAAATTTTACTTACAGTCCAACCAACAGTAAATGTGATGAGGAGCATGAGTCTGCACACTTGTAATGGATCATAAGGATTATTAATGATTGTGAAGGCTCAGTAAACTAACCTCTTTACTCCAAGACTGTAGTGAAACCATTTTTGTATTGGTCTTTTTTATTCTCACCGTAAAAGGCAGACATTTTAATAACTTTTGGAATAAAGCATCTATTTGTAAAAATAAATAAATAAATGTATGTCAGATGTGATACAGTTCATTTATTGACTGTTCTTTGGCCCTAAATGTAAAGCCACATACAGTTTGTAATACATTTTGCCTTTCGGCACAACTTTTTTTTCTCTGTCTGTGTGAGTGTTACAGATTACGTGGAGACAATGAGCTCACGGATACAAGGATAACCAGGATACAGGAAACACTCAATAAGACACGTATAATATAAAACGAGAACTGACAAACACTGGAGAACTAAGGGCATATATATGTCAGCGGCCAAAATAACTTCCAATTACATTGATTAATATATGGAAACAGTTTCTTTGTAACCTTTATTTGCAATATAACCTTTATTTCTTTAACCTAGAGTTAAACTAAGACCCCAGGAATTCACTAATTACACAGGTTCTTTTTCAGAGGAAGGAACAGTGGAAAGACAACTCTTGGCAATTATTTAATCACAATAATTACACGTAATCGATTTGAAAGGATAAAATGAAAAGAGGAATAGAGCATAATCCCTAATTTGACCCTTACAACACCCCTCCACACTAAAAATGTAAGCAGTCCCTGCCAATGTAAAACATTGCCAATGTAAAACATTTTTAATGTTTTACATTTATTCTGGGTCACAACTGAATTGAACAAATTAATCTCCATCATCTCCTGTGTCAGTTCTCGCATCTGTCCTTTCACTTCCTCTAGGACTTTGTGTTTTAGCTCAGCTTTCCAATCGGTTTCCTGTAGGCGAGTCAATTATACCAGGCCCACTAAGAGCAGCACAAGCCAGTTCATACCTTGGTTGACCATATTCAGCTTCCAACAGCAAAGCCTCTTGATGTAGGTCTGCAAACGGCCTTCTGAATTTCGGCAGGCATAAGTTCTTAGAGCCCTCAGAAAAGGTCCATCCTTAAGCCCAAACAGCAATTTCTCCTTCAACTGGTCTTCAAAGAGGGCCCCATCTGGATTACTTCGTCACAACCTACAGTAGCGTTCTCGTAACCGCAACACAAACATTTTGAAGGGCTCATCTTGTCTCTGTTTACAACTAAAAAAGTGTAACTTTCTTTGTTTCAGCTACTTCTTGAGCTTCTAGAAGGCCATGTATTTGTTATTTCCAATCTCCATACTTCAATTCATTATCTGTACCTGTACACTTAGGCACCCAATGAGCACCAGGGAACACTGGCATCATCATCTTTAAAAAGTTCAAAGATTGTATATATTAAAAAAAAAGTGTTGTCAAATGTTGTTCCACTGTTCCCGTACCCATGACCCTGCTGACTACGCCAAAACTATATCAGCGGCCGAAATAACTTTCAACTATATCTATTAATATATGTAAACAATTTCTTTGTAACCAACTATGCCACCTAGAGTTAAAATGAGACCCCAGGAACTCAATATTTGCACAACTCCTGACAATTATTTAAATCACAATAATTTATTACACTTAATTTGAAAGGATAAAATTAAAAGAGGACAAGAGCATAATCCACAGTCCAAAGTCCACAGTCCAACTCGATGAGCAGTTGGATTCAACTCAGTTCCAGTTGGGCATTTGAAACACAGGTGACATCAATTTATTCTCATTCTCCCATATACGGCCATAGAAGTGACGACACTGGAAAATAGAAAGAACAACTGCCAGCAACACCGCAGTTTCACAGTCGCAGTTCGAAGTTCATTCAATAAAAAACAAAAATCTCATTTAATAAGAATGGCCGGTTCAAATGGTTATGCGTTTAATAATAAGGGCCTTCAGGTGGCAGCATGTTCTCTTCCTTTAAGGGCAACTGAATAGGGTTACTGAACGCTCTATTAAAAACCACAATCACTGGTACTCACAGCAGATACCAACCCTGCTATTCAGTCCAATGTAATCACGGGCAGGAAGGACCACGTCAGCGCTCGCTCTCATCTCTATGGCACTCACAGGCAACTGCGACATCCACTCACACTTTGAATCGGTACAACGCTCCATGACCAATGATTCCTCTGCTGGTGTCCTCCTTCAGAGTACTTCACACTCACGGCTATAAGCCTCACCGCATCCGAAATCACTTACTGTCGCTGCCCAAACGCCAGCACATGCGCAGAGCAACACAGGTCCTTCTGTTCACCCGCTTGCAGGCCGATTCTCGATCTGATCGCACACCGCTGCCACCTGCTGTTCCAGTCCCAGCTGTCCTTTTATACAGGATATTTCACTGCTCAAATCCAATCATGTTAATCACACAGTTAAATTCGCTTAAATAGAGGCATGGCTAGAAATACTGCTTACAAGAAAAAGAAAACCATAGCAATTCACACAAAAAAACACAGCAATTGGAAATTTAAATAACAGCTAAACCATGAAGAAAACACTTTTCTACACTTTCATTGTGCTGAGCGGGAGAAGCCGGAGCTGGACCGGGATGGGGAATAATGCACAATAGAGACTCTGGTAAGGCCTGAGCGGGACATCATCTTCTGGGCTGATAAGGGCATATTTCCACTGTCCGCTGGTTTGCGGGGATGAATCGGTCGACGGCTGACATCATGTCCTAAAAAGTAGATGCATCTGAGATGATGAGTTGAATAAAAATAAGTAAGCCTACTTAAATAAAGACTTGGACATAATATATAAATGTTTAAAATATATTGTAACAGTTACATTTAACATAAGAAATAAACTGTTAACTAATAGTTGCAATTTGACGATATTTAACCGGCTAAAGATTTAAATGCTTAGGTCCGGTCCCCCATTGTCGCAGGCTTTGAAGCATGTCAAAATCCAATAAAAGGCTATTAAAAAAATTAAATTAAAAATTCTGCTTAATTTCTCTTTGTAGCTGACACTGGTAGGTCAGCTGTGAATGGTGTATACATGTATGTAATATTGGTGGGGTTTTAGGGGTTAATGTTTATTTTTTCCTTTTTCTTTTGTATTTTTTTATTTAAATGTGATTTATTTGTGCACATGTATTCATTTAGTTCATTCTGGTGGTATTGGATTTTATTTAGTTGTACTGATTGGTCATGTGACTCTTCCTGGGTGATTTAACCCGGAAGTATTATTGTCAACAGAATGGTGCAAGATAGGGTTCAGGAGGCAGGGAGAGAGTGGAATATGATGGGGATACTGGGAACAGAATGGGAGGGAGAGGGGATAAGAATCACTAGGAAGGCAATATTTAAATTCATTAAAGACATGGGGTTGATTAGCAGAATTTAATATAACACTTTTTTTTTATTTCTTTTTTTTTTTTATTAAATAGCATGATGTTACACACTCCTGTACAGTAGGTGGCGGTATGTACCTTAAAGTTGTTTGCAATCCACCATTAATCAAGAGAAGAAGAAGTCAACAGAATGGCAAACATGAATTGAGATATGCATGGGCTCCTGATGCTACTGTTGGTTACATGCAAACACGGTAAATGAGTTCATCTTATGTATTTCTTTATTTGATTTTGGGTCTTTATGGGTGTATCTAAAACCTGTGTTTGTTGTCTTTGTTTTACATTTGTTTTCACGGTATCTCAAATGTATAAATAAAAGAGTACTAAAAGACATCAGTACTTTCAGAAGCGTGGACTGTTTAATGACCGGACGTGATTGTTTTTTAAAATGGAGGAGGAAAAACTCCGGTAATAAAAATACCCGTGTACGTGTGGACTAGGCCTCAGTTATCACAAATCTGCTAGGCCATTAATGATACCTGGTTTATTGTTGCCAAGTAGAGATTAGATCGGGCTCAAAAAATCAAGCCCGACCCTACCCGAGCCCGTGCACGTTGTGTCCGAGCCCGGCCCGGCCCGACACATTAACTGTAATTATGAGCCCGAGCCCGATTTAAACCCGACCATTGTTCAATATGTGGGCGTTTTGACGAGAACGAGCCTGTAATGAGCAAAGCGCAGCGAAACGGACTGGTAAGGCTCATGATTAAACTACATTTAGTTTTCAGTTTTCTCCACAGCGACTGTACAGCCGAATAACATTTTGTTGCAATATTTTCATGTTTAACACTTTGAAGCTGCTTTGAAACAATCATCATTGTAAAAGCGCTATAGGCTATAAATAGAGTTGACTTGACTCCGCTCAATAATCCGCAGGCGCGCGCTCATGATCCGCTCACCGGTACACTGATGTTTGCTCTAATCCAGCTCAGACATTTATCTGTAGCTTACTTTGTTCTAGCCATTAAACAATGTGTTTTTTCCTTCATATTTATGTTTAAATATTATAATATTATTTTTACATTTCATCTGATTATGATGAGTGAAAAGATGCGAGTGGGTCAGAAATGATTTTGGTGGTTATATTTAGTTTAATATTAAGTTTTGTTTTGTAGAAAGCATTTATTTCGTTTTGTTTAAATTGTATCTTAATTTTAAAAAAAGGTTTCTTGGGCCAATTGCCTGGATTTAATAAATAAAAAGCAAATAGCAGACTATAATCGTGAGGTGAAGTCGTGGGAGTGATTGCTTTCATTTCATCTCATGAACTGGAGCGCGCGTCTCATAAATAAACCGAAACTCAGCAGGCTATACTCGCCTCACAGACATGACAAATATGCGTATAGAAAGCTTGAAATGACCACTTTTAAACGAAACGATTCGAAGATATTTAATTAAGCAAAGTGCAGTGTTGACGCGAGCAGCTCTTGACTCAGAGGGTTTCTGTTTATAATGCTGCGCTCCATCACTGCTCGAGCTGTGAGTTTAACACGCATTTACACTAATCCTGATTTGTGCAACATTGTAGCCTACACATTTGTTTCTTAGTTGTTGTATTAGTTCTTACTTTGCTAAATATATATATAATTTCTGATTATAGCATAGCTTTCTGTCCACCCAATTAGACTAGTAAAGTAGGCTAATGATTAAAAAAAAAAAACGCTTGATCACGGGCCCGGCCCAACCCGACCCGAGGATAGTGCAGGGAAATCTCAGCCCGACCCGGCCCACGGGTCGGTTCGGGTCAGGTTCGGGCTCGGGCTCGGGTAGAGAATCTAAACTCTATTGCCAAGTCTGGAATGGGGCTGCATTTAGGCTACTGTTGCTTTGGGGTGTTTGTAGCCTATAGTCCACAGGTTAAAATGTCTTTACTTAAGCATTATTTCTACCGCCCGCGCCCCGCGTTTTGAGATATTTTTTGGCCGGGATTCGCTACTTTTGATTAGCAATTGGAGGGGTTTTGTTATTCAGACCTGGCAACTCTGTCCCTTGGTTCGCCCTTCGTGCCCTTCCGCACTTTGAAGGTGTTGCCTGGCCTTCGAAGTGCGCACCCTTCACTTTGGGACACAGCTTGTGATCGCTGTTTCAGGTGTGTTAGATTGGGGTTGGAGCTAAACTCTGCAGGACAGCAGCCCTCCAGGACCGAGTTTGGGGAACCCTGCCTTACAACATATACACAAAGCAAATGAGGATAACGAGGTGCAGGTGACTGACAACTAATTAACCGACTGGGGAAAACACAAACACAAAGTTCTAAGAACTTTTTTTTTAAGAATGAACTTAACTTTAAAACATTGTTTCTAAATGTTTTCTGAACTTTCGTGTTAAGGGAATGATCTATTTTATTATTCTTCAAAGATTATGGTAATGATAATTAGTTCTGAGCACCGATGGTGTGAGGAGCCTATTGAAATTGCTCAGCCTATTCTTCTTCTTCTCCCAAATGAGTCACTTTTTGAAGAGCCTAAAACGCTCAAACTCTTGAAACTTTGCACACACGTCAGAAGTGGTGAACATTTATGTCTGATATGGGTTTCAAAATTAGGTGTGGTAAAATAGCACCACCTACACAATTCAATTAAGCGCCGTTCAAGCTACATTCCATGTATGAGTATGAAATTCGGTAGACAAATGTTACAGTCCAATACCTACAAAAAATTATGAAACCCCAACAGGAATTGAGATATTTTGAATTTTCTCTGCAACACTTTTGCTGTTTTTAGAATCTCCTAGAGATTTAATCAGATCAACGTCATATTTGCACAGTCTAATCTAAAGGCCTTGGTGATGTGAAATTGTGATGATCTTGAGTTTTTGTTGGAGGATGTGTCTGTGGTGGCCTGACAAAATCTGACCGTGGAGATCCACTTTTGTGATATGACTGAAGCGTGATGTTGTGCCGCTTCCCGTCATTTGGGCGTTAAAATTGGTTCAAATGCAGCGCTGCCTTCCCAGAATGCTGTGCGCGCGCGTAAAAGTCGCTTGACGTCACCCATAGGAATAAAGTGGAGCGCGGCGCGACAGAATAGATAGAACTATTGCTAAAGTAACGTCAACTTAAACCTGTGTATGATAGGCTACAAACAACTCGCATCAACAGTGTAAAAGTATAAGCCTATAGCCTGCATTACAAAACAAAGAACAAATGGAGCAGTTAGGCCTACTTTGTTACATTTACAAATAGCTTGCATATTACAAACAAATAAAAAGAGGCCTATGCTTTAAAAAAGAATATAGAAAAAAGCTTTTGTGGTGAGGTTTTGGTGGAGACTTTCGGTAAAGAACCGCTGTCAGTGAGCAACATTAATCATTCATTCAAATAAAAGACTTAATTTTGCAGTACAGTAAGTCAACGGTTTTCGTTTATTTATTTTGGTTTAGCTTTAAATGACAAATATGGTATTTGATTTAGCTTATTTTTCTCTGTGACATTTTTACAGTGTTGACAGTATGAAAATAATTTTTCAGTATTGATGATTGTTCAGCCAACGTTTTACATTTGTTATCCCCAGTCTCTCTCTTTCTCTAGGAGGCATTTAAGGTGGTGCCTTAGAGCAGGGGTTTTCAAAGTGAGGTCCCCCAGGGGTCCTCCAGAAGGCTCTAAGGGGTCCCCAGAAGCTTTCAGAGAATAAAAAGACAGAGGAAAAACTGAATAAAGTCTACTGAATAATCTAAATGTGTTACATTTCTAAATGTTTCTCTGCCGTACACATTCAAGAATTGTATATGTTTGCTCTGTATCTTTAGTGGATATCTTTATATACTCAACATAGTCCCCTTTATCTCTCTCACTGGGGTTGTAAGGCAGTATTCTTATGCAAGCTGCTTATATATACATTTATTGTGAAAGTTGCTTATTCTGCTTAAAGGGTTAGTTCACCCAAAAATGAAATGTCTGTCATTAACTCCTCTCCCTAATGTCGCTCCACACCCATAAGACCTCCGCTCATCTTCACACACAGTTTAAGATATTTTATATTGAGTCTGAGAGCGTATGCAAGTGTATGCACACTAGACTGTCCATGTCCAGAAAGGGAATAAAAACATCATCACAGTCGTCCATTTGAGACATCAGTGGGTTAATTAGAGTCTCTTGAAGAGAGAGTAGAGTCTCTCCAAAAATAACACAAACTACGACTTTATTCAGCATTGGCTTCTCTTCCAGGTTTGTTTTCAAACCTCAAATAAAGATTGGAACGGTTATGAATCAGTGAATTGATTCATGATTCGGATCGCGGGTCAAACTGCTGAAATCACGTGACATTGGCTCCTCTAATGTCAAGTGACATTAGAGGAGAGGCTGGGTGGGGCCAGGGAGACAACTAACTGAGGTGGAGCCGAAGAGGCAAACTGGAGGAAAGGAGGGCCCGGCAGAGCCAGTGGGGTGGAGGGTTGAGGCGAAGCTGCTGACTCTAGAGCAGTGGCGTAGGCAGAATAACATTTTTGGTCCGGCCTTGACTTTCACGCGGGGAGGGGTGGATATTGTGCAGTGGTGGAGCCATATATGTGCCACCTGCAAATTATGTCTATTCTTTCAGGTAAAATAACGGACAGACTAATTTCAGAATATCATATTCTGAATATTCATTTCAGTCTTATCTCTGAGCCTATTGAAAAAATGTATAACACCCTTTAAAACTACCACATCTCAGTCAGTGTCACTGTAAACATAACCCAAAACTGTAGCTTCAACCTGTCCACATACAAACCATGAGCAGTGGTTACAACACACGATAGGCACTTTATTTCCACTTTTCAAGTATTTCCTTCATTTTTTGAAAATAAAAGCCTTTCCGATCTGATATGTGATGGGGCAAAAGGAAGTAGAGCGAGTTCAGCAAACGGAGGATTTCGAACCTCTGATTGAATTGCATCAAAATTTAAAGCCAGAGGAGAGGCTGTGTGGGACCATTTGATATGAAGGAGACTTGGATCTGGGCAGCGAAGACTTGGTGCTAGGCCTAACCAGCAATGACTTGAAAGACATGGAACTATATGGGGCCAGCGGTCTTGATGAACTCCACCAATATGCCCTCGACAACAGCACACACATATATGCCAGCACACACACTTGGCTCAGGTCTGAAGTCTGGCTCGGGCTTTGGCTCTGTCGCTTGACAGACTCAGGCAAATCAGCAGTGGGCTCTATATTTTTCTGACGGCTGGCTGGGCTCTCTGTCTTGAGTGGGTCCTGGCAAGGGCCTCCTCATGTCCTCTAGGCAGACGGTCATTGCTGAGCTATTTTGGACCAGCACTCACTAGGTCCCTCGAGGACTATCCATGGCCAGGCATGCCTTCGGCCACTCGTTGAGGCTCAATATATTCAATCAAACACCAATTTAAAGAATTATTAACATACAGTAATTCATCTCATTATTGGTTCATTACCCCCACCTGGGCTCCCTCTTGATTTTTCCCTTTATAAGCTCCTTGTGTTTGTTAGTCTCTGTTGGATCGTTGTTTGGTCATGTCTACATCTCCCTTTCCCATTATCCTCTGGTATGTTTGTTTTGAAGTTTTGTTTTGAGTATTGTTATGTGTTTTGTTTATTTTGGTTAATAAAACCGATCCGTTCTGCGCTTGAGTCCTCATCTTAGTTTTTCATTATTTGAACATCACAGAATGGGACTCGAGTGGACTCAGGAATAAGTCCAATTCCTAAATGTTTTTCCTAATAATGTATTGCCATTCAAATCAAATTATTAATATCAACAATTGAATTTGAATTGCAGTCTGTGCTGAGATTTAACTAGTGGAAATACTATTACAGATATCAAGAATTAACATTTTAGCTAGTGAAAATGTAATTGTTGATATTAAGAATTCATATCCTGGGAATGAATGAATGAATGAATCAATGAATGAATGAAAGCCAGGCTTGCCATACAAAAGTCCATTCTTGATATCAACAAAAAGTTATTTCAAAAATATATAATTTTTATATCAATAATTCAATTGTCACTTAAATGTTATTTTCTGATATCATGAATGTCATTGCTAGTAAGATATTTGAAATTGCTCTCCTAATTATTGGTTATCAGAAATAACAAATGTCATGTTGAAATAGCCTACAGTTATAGATATCAAGAAGTACCTATAGTTTTTACTAGTGGAAATCTATTCCTGATATGAACAATAAGCATTTTCACAAGGTGAAAATTTAATTGTTGACATAAAGAATGCATATCCTGCGAATGGTTAAAAGATAAACGGCTTGCCATACTATACACATTGGGATGCAGGGAATGTCAAGGTTTTTCTCGCCTCAGCGCACGGCGTTCAGAGAGGCGGAGCTGGACTTCATTCGGCTCTGCGGTTATAGAAGCACATGATGAAGAGCATCGCTACTGAGAAATGTTAACAGATGCGCCGTGTGTGTGACGCTATACTCGAAACTGCGCGTGAGGGGAGTTTGGTTAAGGTTAGCCTCCTCCCATCTGTGTGTGAGCATCCGCACTGAATGCCAGATCGGGTTTGAGATGAGCTGCGACTATCATGAACTCTCCAGACTACGATGACAGCACCGCGTTCCTGGGGGACTGGGGGCCTTTCCAGAGGACTGTGTTCGCTCTTCTGTGTTTTAGCATTATTCCCAATGGCTTCACGGGGTTATCCATGGTTTTCATGGGCGATACCCCCGCTCATCACTGCCTCATCCCCGCGGCTCTGAACATCACGGATGAATGGAGAAACGCGTCTATTCCTCTGGAGGAGGAGGAGGACTCTCGCCTCAGCAAATGCTCCAGACCCCGAGTGGACATCATCAAGAATTACTCGGACATTGGTTTGCTCCCGTGGGTGGATGTGAATGTCTCAAATATTCCTCGAGAAACCTGTTTGGACGGATGGGTGTATGATAAAGGAACGTACATCTCCACGATTGTTACAGAGGTTCGTTTTTCGATGCTTTCTCCTTACTTCAGCAAAACCAGAGCCAGTAGTGTATAATATACGCAGCAGCAGTTCAGATTGGCGTGTAGTAAGAGCTCAACCTGTGCATCGGGGAAAGCGCGTTCATTTGGCCCGTTAGTAGGGCAGAGGTCACGCTTTTCTCAGCTCTGTAGACATGAGGTTTTGACTACAGAAACAACTGAGCATTTGCACGTTTTTGATGCAAGTGTCCTACAGAAAAAGATACAGTGCAGAGTCAACACGCTTTCTGTTATAGGATATATAATGACTTTACAGCTATAAGCAGTAAGATGATTATGAAACAAAATTAAAAAAAAAAAAAAAAGCACAAAAAGTATTAAGGTGACAAAACTATTTGGAACAACTCAAAGTTCATAATTTAATATAAGTGTGACATTTATAAGCAACACTCTTCATGTGTTGTGTTAATAAGTAAATGATACTTATTTGTGATACAGAATTCCCAAAGATGTTTCTAATTTAAAGTCGGCATGATATTGAAAATGCATGCAATGTAACTTACATTATGATGTACAGTGCATCCAGAAAGTATTCACAGCGCGTCACTGTTTTCACATTTTAAGCCTTATTTCAAAATGGATTACATGAATTATTTTTTCCTCAACTCTACAAGCAATACCCCATAATGACAACATGAAAGATGTATGTTTAAAATCTTTGAAAAAGTATTAAGAAAATAAATGAATAAAAAAAAAACCTGCTCGGCACACCTATTTTTTGGGCAGTTTCTCCCATTCTTCTTTGCAGGACCTCTCAAGCTCCATCAGGTTGGATGAGGAGCATCAGTGCACAGCCATTTTCAGATCTCTCCAGAGATGTTCAATCAGGTTCAAGTCAGGGCTCTGGCTGGGCCACTCAAGCACATTCCCAGAGTTGTCCCGTAGCCACTCCTGTGTTATCTTGGCTTTGTGTTTATGGTCGTTGTGCTGTTGGAAGATGAACCTTCGCCCCAGTCTGAGGTCCAGAGCGCTCTGGAACCGGTTTTCATCAACGATGTCTCTGTAAATTGCTGCCTTCATCTTTCCCTCAATCCTGACTAGTCTCCCAGTTCCTGCTGAAAACATCCCCTCAGCATGATGCTGCCACCACTATAGTTCACTGTAGGGATCGTATTGGACAGGTGATGAGCGGTGCTTGGTTTCCTCCAAGGTCAAAGAAAATGCCTGAAGAGCTCAGAGACAGAATTGTGGCAAGGCAGAGATCTGGCCATGGTTACAAAAAAAGTTCTGCTACCCTTAAGGTTCCTAAGAGCACAATGGCCTCCATAATCCTTAAATGAAGACATTTGGGACGACCAGAACCCTTCCTAGAGCCGGCCGTCCAGCCAAACTGAGCTGTCGGGGGAGAAGAGCCTTGGTGAGAGAGGTAAAGAAGAACCCAAAGATCACTGTAGCTGAGCTCCAGAGATGCAGAGATTGGAGAAAGTTGTAGAAAGCCAACCATCACTGCAGCCCTCCACCAGTCAGGGCTTTATGGCAGAGTGGCCTGACGGAAGTTAGTAAGTGAGTAAAATTTGTTTGTATATTACTTTTATAAGCCTCTCCTCGGTTCAAGACACATGCAAGTTTGCTAAAAAACAAACAATTGAAGGACTCAAAGATGGTGAGAAATAAGATTCTCTGGTCTGATGAGACCAAGATATAACTTTTTGGCCTTAATTCTAAGCGGTATGTGTGGAGAAAAATACCACCTGTCCTTACAGTCCCGACAGTGAAGCCTGGTGGTGGCAGCATCATGCTGTGGGGGTGTTTTTCAGCTGCAGGGACAGGACGACTGGTTGCAATCGAGGGAAAGATGAATGTGGCCAAGTACAGGGATATCCTGGACGAAAACCTTCTCCAGAGTGCTCAAGACCTCAGACTGGGCCGAAGGTTCACCTTCCACCAAGACAATGACCCTGAGCACACAGCTAAGATAATGAAGGAGTGGCTTCACATCAACTCCGTGACTGTTCTTGAATGGCCCAGCCAGAGCCCTGACTTAAACCCAGTTGAGCATCTCTGGAGAGACCTGAACATGGCTGTCCACCAACGTTTACCATCCAACCTGACAGAACTGGAGAGGATCTGCAGGAGGAATGGCAGAGGATCCCAAATCCAGGAGTGAAAAACGTGTTTCATCTTTCCCAAAAAGACTCATGGCTGTATTATGTCAAAAGGGTGCTTCTACTAAACACTGAGCAAAGGGTCTCAATACTGAGGACCATGTGATATTTCAGTTTCCCTTTTTAATAAATCTGCAATAATGTCAACAATTCTGTGTGTTTCTGTCAATGTGGGGTGCTGTGTGTACATTAATGAGAAAAAATGAACTTAAATGATTTTAGCAAATGGCTGCAATATAACAAAAAGTGAAACATTTAAAGGGACCTGAATACTTTCCTTACCCCACAGTAAGGAGAACATTTTTGCGATAAAACATTGGTAATTTCTCTGGGTTTAGTTGTTGTGTTTCAGCGCTGTTGTGTGAAGAGCACGTTCTCAACGCATTCTGACCAGCACAGTCAAGTTCGCTTGTGCATATATGTCATTATGAGCATATAAGTCGTAATATTAAAGGTCCCATTCTTCGCGTGTTTTCAAAGCTTTGATTATGTTTACAGTGTGCAATATAACATGAGTTCATGTTTCGTGTGTAAAAAAACACAGTATTTTTCACACAATTTACTTATCTGTACAGCGCTGTTTTCTCTGTCCTAAAAACGGCCTGATGATTTCCTTGTTCTATGAAGTCCCTCCTTCAGAAACACGTAACGAGTTCTGATTGGGCCAGCGCTTCCCGCGCTGTGATTGGACAGCAGCTTAGCGCACTTTGCCCGGAAAGGTCCCGTCTCTTACCATAACGCTTAATGTTTTTGCAAAAATGTCTATATTGCCTTATTAATTTGAGCCGGAATCAGACCCGGAGAATATCGAAGAGGATCGATTACAACCTGCTCAGGAAAGACTTTAGCTGGATGTTTCAGAATGGTAATCTGTCTATTCAGGAGTTTAAACTGATCATTACACACACCAACAATCGATGGTGTCTGAATAAGTTACTATACTTTTATATGCTAAGTTTTTCAGATTAGTTTCAATTACCATCTAACGTTAGTTAACAAAGCTAAACAGCGTTGCACTTTGTGTCATGAGTTACATAAACTGTTAAACGGACCGACTTAATAAAATACACTTACCGGTTGTGGTAACGTTACATAAACAACGCCTTCTCCAGACAAAGAGGGAACTGCGTCATCTTTTAAGAATAATCTTTATGCGAATCCGGCATTAAACTGATTAAGATTGAGGAAGCAGTCCTCAGCAAAATTTGCTGCACATAGTTTCATTGATCTCGTACAGTGTCCGTGGGAAGGCCAAACAAAGGTGATTTGACTCCGGGATGAAAATAACCGTTTCAATGGCATGGCGACAAACACACTCTACAAAAACAACGCTTCCTATTCTCGACCTGCGAGAGCAAAAGGGTTCGTCAACAGACGGTTCTAGTTGCGTCATTAAACCTGGAAGTGCAGGGCTGTAGTCCAAACCGGCCGTTCGCTGTCGGCTTTGAAATGGAACTAATAAAACATTTATAAAACAGTAATAAAACATTTCCTTATTGTCTGTGTGGAGGCAATTGCATTTTGATTATTTTTATGCAGCCTCAGTAATGCTGTCAAATAACAAGTTTGCATTATTTAGATGTTTTATTTTTTGTTGGGCAATAGATTTTTTGGTAAATAAGGTAAATTACAAATAAGGTCTTGCTTTTTGTTAATGCATTAACTAACACAAACAAACAGAGAGCAATAACCTTTGTTAATGTTAGTGTTTATTAACAGTCCATTCACAGTACATTACCTAATGATAACAGACAGCACTTTGGATCTGAACATTTTGAGATTAACATGAACTAAGATGAATAAATCCTGTAGAAATACATTTGTTCATTCATTGTTGATTACTAATGCTAACAAATTAAACCTTATTGTAAAGTGTTAGCCTTTTTTAAATAAAGAAAGTTGGTCATAGGAGTGTAAAATGAATATGAAACGTTAAGGAATCTTACACTGGGTCAAACTAGGCTACTGTACTGTATATGTTTGATTTATGTAGAAGTATTTGGGACATGGCTTTTAATGGTGAGACTTTTGTTTTTGTAATCAGGCTCTCAAAGTTTATCACAAAAAATATTTATATATTGGTTACCGGCTTTAAAATATAAATCATTATTGGTTAACGATATATCGGCCAAAATTTTCATATCAGTGTGTCCCTGAATTTAATCCATTTTGGAATAAGTTTCACACTAAGATCAGTAAGGGTCGATACTTATTTCATGCCAAATTCAATGTTTTGCCTATATCAGTAACTTGGATTTTGAGTTAAAAATGGATTTTGAGTTTTTTTTTAAAATGTCCCCTTCTACAAATGAATAAAATCACATTAATTAGGGCCCAAGCCCTGAAAGGGCGCAGAGCCCTATTGTTCTTCTAAGGATTATTTGTTATTATTATTAGGGCCCAAGCCCTGAAAGGGCGAAGAGCCCTATTGTTCTTCTAAGGATTATTATTAGGGCCCAAGCCCTGAAAGGGCGCAGAGCCCTATTGTTCTTCTAAGGATTATTAGGGCCCAAGCCCTGAAAGGGCGCAGAGCCCTATTGTTCTTCTAAGGATTATTATTATTAGGGCCCAAGCCCTGAAAGGGCGCAGAGCCCTATTGTTCTTCTAAGGATTATTAGGGCCCAAGCCCTGAAAGGGCGCAGAGCCCTATTGTTCTTCTAAGGACAATTTAGCTTTTTCGACTATTCTGGCACTTTCGGGGCCCTTATCATGCTCGAAAACTCTTGAAACTTTGCACACACATCGGAATCTGCGGCCATCAGGGCTGGACCAAAGCTGGAACCTGGGCGTGGCAGGGGGGCTCGACAGCGCCCCCTAAAGTGGGGTCTGAAAACATGGTCTATAAATCAAACACACTTGCACGTACATATATGAAACTCGGTACACATATAGAGCTCATCGGGCCGAACAACTTTCGTGCTCTAAGTTATGTGTCAGCCCAACAGGAAGTGAGCTATTATGGGTTGTTCGGAAAACGCATGCTCTGGAATTTGCGATACTCCTCCTGGCCGATTCACCCGATCAGCACCAAACTCGGTCAGCATGAAGTCAAGACATTGAGGATGCTAAATTGCGAGCAACTTTTTGATATCTCAAACGGTTAGGCTGTGGCGAGGAGACGAATTTATGGCGAGAAAAGGGAAACAGGAAGTGTGTTATAACTTCTGCATTCATTAATTCATATTGATTAAACTTCAGCTGTGTGTTCGTTGTAAGAGGCCGATCACATGGATATGACTTTTGTGAGTCAAAGTTATAGCGCCACCAACTGGCAGCAGGAAGTGTGTCACTTTCAAAATGCTTTGAAATCACCAACTTATTTTTACCCGATTTACTTCAAACTTCATCAGTATAATGTCAAAACATAGCAGATATAAAGCTGGTAAGCACTTCCTGATATTGTATATACTGTTGCCACGGCAACACATCAAACTATAACATTCTTTTTCGCTGCTTTTGAGACTCTTAAAATGCTTCAAATTACATGAAACTCAACACACACATCAGACATGCTGTCCAGTAGATAAGGGCAAAGACTCAGAAACAGGCGTGGTGGAGGAGCTCAGTAGCGCCATCTTTTGACAAAAGTAATGCAATCTTTTGTCAAAAGTGGGGGGGTTAGTTTTATCTTCAGTCACCAAACTCTGTATATACATTGTTCTCTTTGAGCTGAACAACTTTCTAATTTACAGTCATTAGCTCCGACGAACAGGAACTCAGATATTTAGGGCTTAAGGTGTGAGGACCTTATTGTAATTGCTCAAACCATCATTTTTCTTTTCCCAAATGAATTACAGTTTTGAGGGCCTAAACACGCATGAAAACTCATGAAACTTTGCACACGCATCAGAAGTGGTGAAAACATACATCTGATATGGGTTTCAGAATTAGGTGTGGCAAAATGGTTCGATAGCGCCACCTACAAAATTTAAATTAAGCGTCATTCGTGCTACGTTTCATGTATGAGTATGAAAATTCGGTAGATGCATTCAACAGCCCAATACCTACAAAAAAGATCCAAGGCGCCAAATCTGAAAAACCAACAGGAACTGAGATATTTTGAATTTTCTTTGGTAAATTGGTGCAGTTTTTGCCATTGCCAGACGTTGTACTTTAACAAACTCCTCCTAGAGATTGAATCATATCAACATCGTATTTGCACAGTCTAATCTAAAGGCCTTTGTGGCGTTAAATTGGAAAGATCTTGAGTTTTCCCTGAAGGGTGTGTCCGTGGCGGCCTCACAAATGTTGATGTTTCGCCATGACACAGGAATTTGTTGTACCTCAGGCATACAATGTCCGATCTGCCTCAAACTTCACATGTTTGACAAGGGTCCTGGCCTGAGGACATCTAAATTCCAATATTCAGTCAAAGTTATAGCGCCACCAACTGGCAGCAGGATGTGTCACTTTTTGAAAATGTTTTGAATCACTGTCTTACTTTCACCCGATTTACTTCATCAGTATAATGTGAAAACATGACAGATATAGACATACGAATGGATTTCTGATATTTTATATACTGTTGCTATGGCAAAGTGTCATTTTAATTATCTTTTTGGGTGTTTTTGAGACTTAGCATGCTTGAAATTGTGTGTGTGTGTGTGTGTGTGTGTGTGTGTGTGTGTGTGTGTGTGTGTGTGTGTGTGTGTGTGTGTGTGTGTGTGTGTTTTCTGGGCTTTACAGAAGGTCATTTGCTGTTTTTGAAGAGACACATGTCTTAAAATTAATTATTTACTGATAAAAATCTAATTGATTTAAAAAGTAAATTTCACATGATTTTCTAGTTTATAAGTTGTCTGGCTATCACCAGACCAAGCTCAATTTAAGATTGATCAATGAGCATTATTTGAATGACTCTGTATGCAATTGGATAGTCAACTAAACAGACTGCTAAACTCGCCAGGTGAATAAGTTAGTCTGTGATTTGTTCCCGCAAAAGTGTAACAGAAGCAGTAGAAATGAATGTACGGGTTTTCAGACTGTGTTGCAGGGCGAAGTCAAATCGCTGGCAGATCAGGCTACGTTTACCCAGTCAGTCTAAGTAAATTTTATAATAAAGTTTATAATAAACTTCCATAAAATTTAGACGCGCATCTTACTCTTACCTGACACTAATATTAAAATCAGTGTGCACAAATATCTATCACTTTATTGTGAAAAATAAGTAAAAAGCTAAAACATATTATATCTTTAATTAAATACTGGTCTTCTGAACTTACAAAATTTTGAGCTGCAAAAAATACATTTGCACATAACTGAAAGTGATATCCTAATACTTTTAATTGTTTTCTATAACATGGGCTTTAAAGAAGGTCATGTGCTGTGTTTGCAAAGATCACGTATGACACCTCTTTAAACGAATTATTTATTGATAGAATTCAAATGGGTAAAAAAAAAATGCATTTCACATGAATTTATAAAAAGAGTCTGTTTATAATAAACTTCCATAAATTATATGCACGCATATTACTCTTACCTGACACTGATATTAAAATCATTGTTGCGGTCTCTGTGATTTGGCTTTATTTATTTATTTTATTTTATTTAAAAAAAATATTGAATGCCACATATTGAAATAAAAACAAGTATGCTTTTTGCTGCATAAGATTGGTGAACAATCACAAGCTACAGTAGGTCAAAAACACATAAAGAGAAGTGTAAGGATAATACAACATCAGCATTTGGACAGTATTCTGCACTCATTTTGAAATTGACATTTGACATCATCTGACATAAAATTAATGAATAAAATGTAATTGATCTCAGAGATGTGAGTGTTGTGGTTCCTGGTCATAGCAGCACCAGTTGCTGCAGTTAATGAGGTGAATTCAAATGACTTTGACATAGTCCCATTATTTATTTCTTCTTTCTAAATGCCTATTGCTTGCTGTGCACAGTTAAGCTGATGCCACCGGGGTGGCGGTGCCCCCGGCTTGGGCCCGTCATCGCTGCTCGCAGCTTTAATTATTATTTATTATTATTTTTTTTACCGACTATTTGGGCATTTTTGGGGCCTTTCCCATGCTCGAAAACTCTTGAAACTTTGCACACGCATCAGAATGCGCGGCCATCAGGGCCGGGCTGAGGCTGGGACCCGGGCGTGGCAAGGAGGCTCGACAGCGCCCCCTAAAGTGGGGTCTGAAAACGGGGTCTATAAATCAAACACACTTGCACGTACATATATGAAACTCGGTACACATATAGAGCTCATCGGGCCGAACAACTTTCGTGCTCTAAGTTATGCGTCAGCCCAACAGGAAGTGAGCTATTATGGGTTGTTCGGAAAACGCATGCTGTGGAATTTGCGATACTCCTCCTAGACGATTCACCCGATCAGCACCAAACTCGGTCAGCCTGAAGTCAAGACACTGAGGATGCTAAATTGCGAGCAACTTTTTGATATCTCAAACGGTTTGGCCGTGGCGAAGAGACGAATTTATGGCGAGAAAAGGCAAACAGGAAGTGTATTATAACTTCTGCATACATTAATTCATTTTGATGAAACTTCAGCTGTGTGTTCGTTGTAAGAGGACGATCACATGGATATGACTTTTGTGAGTCAAAGTTATAGCGCCACCAACTGGCAGCAGGAAGTGTGTCACTTTCAAAATTGCTTTAAATCCCCATCTTATTTTCACCCGATTTACTTCAAACTTCATCAGTATTATGTCAAAACATAGCAGATATAGACATATGAATGGATTCCTGATTCTAGAAAAACTGTTGTCATGGCAACGTGTCAAAGTCTAATAATCTTTTTTGGTGTTTTTGAGACTCTTCACATGCTTGAAATTGCATGAAACTCAACACACACATCAGACATGCTGTCCAGAAGATGCAAGCAAAGATTCAGAAACGGGCGTGGTAGAGGGGCTCAGTAGCGCCATCTTTTGTCCAAAGTGGGGGGTTAGTTTTATCTACATTCACCAAACTCGGTATATATATTGTACATTTCGAGCCGGACAACTTTCTAATTTACAGTCATTAGCTGTGACCGACAGGAAGTCAGATAATTTGGTTGGAAGATAACAAGAGGTCGAAAGCGAGCTCTGAGTTTTTACCCTCTCCTCAAAAGCGATTCATTCAATCTCCTCCAAACTCGGACAACATAAAGTAAATATACAGAAGATGCTAAAATGCGAACGGTTATTGGATATCTCAAACGGTGTTCCCGTAGCAAAAGCCTAAAAAAGATAAAATAAGCACACAAGTGCCTGGTTCATTAATAAGGCTATACTCCCACCTGCTGGTTATTCTATATATCACACTGTTTTTTTGTTTTGTTTTTTTTTCAACACTTATGCTCTAACTTAAATGACCAGTAGAGGGCAATATTGTATAAGTTTTCAAGCAAAAAACCTTGCCTCTGTGTGTGTGTGTGAATGGTTTTCTAGCCTGGTGGGGACTTAAACCTGAATGCACACAGACTCATGGGGACTTCCCAATGGGTACAAAAGCTTATAAATCAGACAGAAGGAGTTCTTTTGAAAATGTAAAAATGCAGAAAGTTTTGTGTGATGGGTAGGTTTTGGGGTAGGAGCAGTGTAGGAGGACAAAATATGGTTTGTACAGCATAAAAACCATTATGTCTATGGTGAGTCCCCAAACAGATAGTGAACCAGACATGAGTGAGTGAGTGTGTGTGTGTGTGTGTGTGTGTGTGTGTGTGTGTGTGTGTGTGTGTGTGTGTGTGGGGTGGGGTGGGGGGGGGGGGGATGGGCTGAACTGATAAGAGTTGCCTGCAGCATACTTTAGCATTACTAGTGTGTGTGTGTGTGTGTGTGTGTGTGTGTGTGTGTGTGTGTGTGTGTGTGTGTTCTTTTTTCTAGCCTGGTGGGGACTTCAACCTGAATGCACACAGACTCATGGGGACACGTGTCACTGATTTCTACAGTGAGTGTGTGTGTGTGTGTGTGTGTGTGTGTGTGTGTGTGTGTGTGTGTGTGTGTGTGTGTGTGTGTGTGTGTGTGTGTGTGTGTGTGTGAGAGAGAGAGCCACTCTTCTGTCTAAAAAGATTACCTCTCAATGCTTTGGCCTGCATTAAAGGATTAAACATATTATTCTGGGTTTGAATAAAAAAAATCATGTATAAAACCAGTTTATTTGTAGGGCATTGACAATATTGTTTTATATAATTAGTTAAATAATTGTGTTAATACCAATAATTATTAATAAAAATATATAAATATAAAAAAACATTACTAACAAAAGAAAAAACACATTTAATTGTCTTTAAAAAGAAAAGGAAAAAATAAGTAGTGTGTGTAACTTAAAAATGAGAAGAATAATGCCTTTTGTTTAAGGACAAAAATGAGAACCAATGAGCTACCGGCATATAGAATAACCAGAAGGTGAGAGTGTAGCCTTATTTAGTAACCAGGTTGGATATGTCCTAGGAACACTGTCTTGAAGATAAAACTATTGTTGTTATTGCAAAACAGTGAAATAAAAACAATGATCTCTCACTGTTTAGATTTTGTGTCTGTCATTCCCCTTCCCCCTCACTCTCCCTCTCTCAGGATCACTCTATGTGTGTGTGTGTGTGTGTGTGTGTGTGTGTGTGTGTGTGTGTGTGTGTGTGTGTGTGTGTGTGTGTGTGTGGAGGGGGTCTCTCTCACTCTGTGTGTCACCTTGTCTCTTGTTTTTTCATAATTTAACCCTTTCATATCATAGGCTATCAGCAATATCTATCACTTTATTGTGAAAAATAAGTTTTAAAAAATGTATTATATATATATTGAGCTGCAAAAAATACATTTGCACATAATTGAAAGTGATGTCCTAATACTTTTAATTGTTTTCTATAACATGGGCTTTAAAGAAGGTCATGCGCTGTGTTTGCAAAGATCACGTATGACACCTCTTTAAACGAATTATTTATTGATAAAATTCAAATGGATTAAAAAAAAAAATTCACATGATCTTATAAAAGTGGCTGTTTATAATAAACTTCTATAAATTTTATGCACGCATATTACTCTTACCTGACACTGATATTAAAATCATTGTTGCGGTCTCTGTGATTTGGCTTAATTTATTTTTAAGAGAAGTGTAAGGATAATACAACTTCAGCATTTGGACAGTATTCTGCACTCATTTGAAATTGACATTTGACATCACCTGACATAAAATTAAAGAATAAAATGTAATTGATCTCAGAGATGTGAGTGTTGTGGTTCCTGGACATAGCAGCACCAGTTGCTGCAGTTAATGAGGTGAATTCAAATGAATTTGACATAGTCCCATTATTTATTTTTTCCCATATTAAATGCCTATTGCATGCTGTGCACAGTTAAGCTGATGCCACCGGGGTGGCGGTGCCCCCGGCTTGGGCCCGTCATCGCTGCTCGCAGCTTTAATTAGGGCCCAAGCCCTGAAAGGGCGCAGAGCCCTATTGTTCTTCTAAGGATTATTTGTTATTATTATTATTATTATTATTATTTTTTTACGCGACTATTTGGGCATTTTTGGGGCCCTTCCCATGCTCGAAAACTCTTGAAACTTTGCACACGCATCAGAATGCGCGGCCATCAGGGCCGGGCTGAGGCTGGGACCCGGGCGTGGCAGGGGGGCTCGACAGCGCCCCCTAAAGTGGGGTCTGAAAACATGGTCTATAAATCAAACCAACTTGCACGTACATATATGAAACTCGGTACACATATAGAGCTCATCGGGCCGAACAACTTTCGTGCTCTAAGTTATGCGTCAGCCCAACAGGAAGTGAGCTATTATGGGTTGTTCGGAAAACGCATGCTGTGGAATTTGCGATACTCCTCCTAGACGATTCACCCGATCAGCACCAAACTCAGTCAGCATGAAGTCAAGACACTGAGGATGCCAAATTGCGAGCAACTTTCTGATTTCTCAAACGGTTTGGCCGTGGCGAAGAGACGAATTTATGGCGAGAAAAAGGAAACAGGAAGTGTGTTATAACTTTTGCATACATTAATTCATTTTGATGAAACTTCAGCTGTGTGTTCGTTGTAAGAGGCCGATCACATGGATATGACTTTTGTGAGACAAAGTTATAGCGCCACCAACTGGCAGCAGGAAGTGTGTCACTTTCAAAATTGCTTTAAATCCCCATCTTATTTTCACCCGATTTACTTCAAACTTTATCAGTATAATGTCAAAACATGGCAGATATAGACATATGAATGGATTCCTGATTCTAGAAAAACTGTTGTCATGGCAATGTGTCAAAGTCCAATAATTTTTTTGGTGTTTTTGAGACTCTTCACATGCTTGAAATTGCATGAAACTCAACACACACATCAGACATGCTGTCCAGAAGATGCAAGCAAAGATTCAGAAACGGGCGTGGTAGAGGGGCTCAGTAGCGCCATCTTTTGTCCAAAGCGGGGGGTTAGTTTTATCTACATTCACCAAACTCGGTATATATATTGTACATTTTGAGCCGGACAACTTTCTAATGTACTGTCATTAGCTCTGACCAACAGGAAGTCAGATAATTTGGTTGGAAGATAACAAGAAGTCGAAAGCGAGCTCTGAGTTTTTACCTTCTCCTCAAAAGCGATTCATTCAATCTCCTCCAAACTCGGACAACATGAAGCAAATATACAGAAGATGCTAAAATGTGAACGGTTATTGGATATCTCAAACGGTTTTCCCTTAGCAAAAGGCTAAAAAAGACAAAAGAGAGACACAAGTAACTGGTTCATAAATAAGGCTATACTCCCACCTGCTGGTTATTCTATATAGCACACTGTTTTTTTTTCAACACTTATGCTCTCACTTAAATGACCAATAGAGGGCAATATTGTATAAGTTTTCAAGCAAAAAAACCTTACCTCTGTGTGTGTGTGTGAATGGTTTTCTAGCCTGGTGGGGACTTAAACCTGAATGCACACAGACTCATGGGGACTTCCCAATGGGTACAAAAGCTTATAAATCAAACAGAATGAGTTACTTTGAAAAGGTGAAAATGCAGAAAGTTGTGTGATGGGTAGGTTTAGGGGCAGGAGCAGTGTATGAGGACAGAATATATGGTTTGTACAGCATAAAAACCATCACATCTATGGTGAGTCCCCAGAAAAAGATAGTGAACCAGACATGAGTGTGTGTGTGTGTGTGTGTGTGTGTGTGTGTGTGTGTGTGTGTGAGGGGCAGGGGCGGGGGGGTGAAGGGGGGTGTTGTGGATGGGGGGATGGGCTGAGCTGATTTGAGTTGCCTGCAGCATACTTCAGCATTACTACTGTGTGTGTGTGTGTGTGTGTGTGTGTGTGTGTGTGTGTGTGTGTGTGTGTTGTTCTAGCCTGGTGGGGACTTCAACCTGAATGCACACAGACTCATGGGGACACATGTCACTGTAGGGGCCTAAATTGAGGTCCCAATGGGTACAAAAGCTTATAAATCATACAGAATGAGTTATTTTGAAAATGTAAAAATGCAGAAAGTTTTGTGAAATGGGTAGGTTTAGGGGTAGGGGCAGGAGGACAGAATATATGGTTTGTAAAGCATAAAAACCATTACGTCTATGAGTCCCCAGAAAGATAGTGAACCAGACATGAGTGTGTGTGTGTGTGTGTGTGTGTGTGTGTGTGTGTGTGTGTGTGTGTGTGTGTGTGTGTGTGTGTGTGTGTGTGTGTGTGTGTGTGTGTGTGTGTGTGTGTGTGTGTGTGTGTGTGTGCGCTAAAAAGATTACCTCTCAATGCTGTGCTTTGGCCTGCATTAAATGATAAAACATATTATTCTGGGTTTGAATAAAAAAATAAATGTATAAAACCAGTTTATTTGTAGGGCATTGACAATATTGTTTTATATAATTAGTTAAATAATTGTGTTAATACAAATAATTATTAATAAAACATAAATATTTAAAAAAAATTACTAACAAAGGAAAAAACACATTTAATTGTCTTTTTCAACAAAAAGTAATTGGTGTGTGTAACTTAAAAATGAGAAGATTAATGTTTAAGGACAAAAATGATAACCAATGAGCTACCGGTATATAGAATAACCAGAAGTTGGAAGTGTAGCCTTATTTAGTAACCAGGTTGGATATGTCCTAGGGAACACTGTTTTGAAGATAAAACTATTGTTGTTATTGGAAAACAGTGTTTTCAGACAGTGAAATAAAAACAATGTTCTCTCACTGTTTAGATTTTGTGTCTGTCATTCCCCCTCCCCCCTCCCTCTCCCTCTCTTAGGATCACTGTGTGTGTGTGTGTGTGTGTGTGTGGAGGGGGTCTCTCTCACTCTGTGTGTGTGTCACCTTTTCTCTTGTGTTTTCATAATTTAACCCTTTCATATCATAGGCTATCACAAATATCTATCACTTTATTGTGAAAAATAAGTAAAAAACTAAAACATATATTATATCTTTAATTAAATACTGGTCTTCTGAACTTACAAAATTTTGAGCTGCAAAAAATATATTTGCACATAATTGAAAGTGATATCCTAATACTTTTAATTGTTTTCTATAACATGGGCTTTAAAGAAGGTCATGTGCTGTGTTTGCAAAGATCACGTATGACACCTCTTTAAACTAATTATTTATTGATAGAATTCAAATGGATAAAAAAAGTTAATTTCACATGATCTTATTAAAGTGCCTGTTTATAATAAACTTCCATAAATTATATGCACGCATATTACTCTTACCTGACACTGATATTAAAATCATTGTTGCGGTCTCTGTGATTTGGCTTAATTTATTTTTAAGAGAAGTGTAAGGATAATACAACTTCAGCATTTGGACAGTATTCTGCACTCATTTGAAATTGACATTTGACATCATCTGACATAAAATTAAAGAATAAAATGTAATTGATCTCAGAGATGTGAGTGTTGTGGTTCCTGGTCATAGCAGCACCAGTTGCTGCAGTTAATGAGGTGAATTCAATTGACTTTGACATAGTCCCTTTATTTATTTTTTCCCATATTAAATGCCTATTGGCCTGCTGTGCACAGTTAAGCTGATGCCACCGGGGTGGCGGTGCCCCCGGCTTGGGCCCGTCATCGCTGCTCGCAGCTTTAATTATTATTATTATTATTATCTTTTCGCCTTTTGGGCATTTTTGGGGCACTTAACGTGCTCGAAAACTCTTGAAACTTTGCACACACATCGGAATGCGCGGCCAACAGGGTCTGGTAGAGGCCTTTGCCCCGGGCGTGGCAGGGGGGCTCAACAGCGCCCCCTTGAAAAACAGGGTCTATATATTAAACACACTTGCACGTACATGTATGAAACTCGGTACACTTATAGATCTCATCGGGCCAAACAACTTCCGCACTCATAGTCATAAGCTTCGCCCAACAGGAAGTGAGCTATAATGGGTTGTTCGGAAAACGCATGCTCTGGAATTTGCGGTACTCCTCCTAGACGATTCACCCGATCAGCACCAAACTCGGTCAGCCTGAAGTCAAGACACTGAGGATGCTAAATTGCAAGCAACTTTTTGATATCTCAAACGGTTTGGCCGTGGCGAAGAGACAAATTTATGGCGAGAAAAGGGAAACAGGAAGTGTGTTATAACTTTTGCGTACATTAATTCATTTTGATGAAACTTCAGCTGTGTGTTCGTTGTAAGAGGCCGATCACATGGACATGACTTTTGTGAGTCAAAGTTATAGCGCCACCAACTGGCAGCAGGAAGTGTGTCACTTTTGTCCAAAGTGGGGGGATTAGTTTTATCTACATTCACCAAACTCGGTATATATATTGTACATTTCGAGCCGGACAACTTTCTAATTTACAGTCATTAGCTCTGACCAACAGGAAGTCAGATAATTTGGTTGGAAGATAACAAGAAGTGGCAAAGCGAGCTCTGAGTTTTTACCTTCTCCTCAAAAGCGATTCATTCAATCTCCTCCAAACTCGGACAACATAAAGTAAATATACAGAAGATGCTAAAATGCGAACGGTTATTGGATATCTCAAACGGTGTTCCCGTAGCAAAAGCCTAAAAAACACAAAATAAGAACACAAGTGCCTGGTTCATAAATAAGGCTATACTCCCACCTGCTGGTTATTCTCTATATCACACTGTTTTTTTTTTTGTTTTTTTTCAACACTTATGCTCTCACTTAAATGACCAGTAGAGGGCAATATTGTATAAGTTTTCAAGCAAAAAAACATTACCTCTGTGTGTGTGTGTGAATGGTTTTCTAGCCTGGTGGGGACTTAAACCTGAATGCACACAGACTCATGGGGACTTCCCAATGGGTACAAAAGCTTATAAATCAAACAGAATGAGTTACTTTGAAAAGGTGAAAATGCAGAAAGTTGTGTGATGGGAAGGTTTTGGGGTAGGAGCAGTGTAGGAGGACAGAATATATGGTTTGTACAGCATAAAAACCATTACATCTATGGTGAGTCCCCAGAAAAAGATAGTGAACCAGACATGAGCGTGTGTGTGTGTGTGTGTGTGTGTGAGGGGCAGGGGCAGGGGTGGGGGGGGGGGTTGTTGTGGATGGGGGGATGGGCTGAGCTGATTTGAGTTGCCTGCAGCATACTTCAGCATTACTACTGTGTGTGTGTGTGTGTGTGTGTGTGTGTGTGTGTGTGTGTGTGTGTGTGTGTGTGTGTGTGTGTGTGTGTGTGTGTTGTTCTAGCCTGGTGTGGACTTCAACCTGAATGCACACAGACTCATGGGGACACATGTCACTGTAGGGGCCTAAATTGAGGTCCCAATGGGTACAAAAGCTTATAAATCATACAGAATGAGTTCTTTTGAAAATGTAAAAATGCAGAAAGTTTTGTGAAATGGGTAGGTTTAGGGGTAGGAGCAGTGTAGGAGGACAGAATATATGGTTTGTAAAGCATAAAAACCATTACGTCTATGAGTCCCCAGAAAGATAGTGAACCAGACATGAGTGTGTGTGTGTGTGTGTGTGTGTGTGTGTGTGTGTGTGTGTGTGTGTGTGTGTGTGTGTGTGTGTGTGTGTGTGTGTGTGTGTGTGTGTGCGTGTGTGTGTGCGTGTGCGTGTGCGCTAAAAAGATTACCTCTCAATGCTGTGCTTTGGCCTGCATTAAAGGATAAAACATATTATTCTGGGTTTGAATAAAAAAATAAATGTATAAAACCAGTTTATTTGTAGGGCATTGACAATATTGTTTTATATAATTAGTTAAATAATTGTGTTAATACAAATAATTATTAATAAAACATAAATATTTAAAAAAAAATTACTAACAAAGGAAAAAACACATTTAATTGTCTTTTTCAACAAAAAGTAATTGGTGTGTGTAACTTAAAAATGAGAAGATTAATGTGTAAGGACAAAAATGATAACCAATGAGCTACCGGTATATAGAATAACCAGAAGTTGGGAGTGTAGCCTTATTTAGTAACCAGGTTGGACATGTCCTAGGGAACACTGTTTTGAAGATAAAACTATTGTTGTTATTGCAAAACAGTGTTTTCAGACAGTGAAATAAAAACAATGATCTCTCACTGTTTAGATTTTGTGTCTGTCATTCCCCCTCCCCCCTCCCTCTCCCTCTCTTAGGATCACTATGTGTGTGTGTGTGTGTGTGTGTGTGTGTGTGTGTGTGTGTGTGTGTGTGTGTGTGTGTGTGTGTGTGTGGAGGGGGTCTCTCTCACTCTGTGTGTGTGTCACCTTTTCTCTTGTGTTTTCATAATTTAACCCTTTCATATCATAGGCTATCACAAATATCTATCACTTTATTGTGAAAAATAAGTAAAAAACAAAAACATATATTATATCTTTAATTAAATACTGGTCTTCTGAACTTACAAAATTTTGAGCTGCAAAAAATATATTTGCACATAATTGAAAGTGATGTCCTAATACTTTTAATTGTTTTCTTTAACATTGGCTTTAAAGAAGGTCATGCGCTGTGTTTGCAAAGATCACGTATGACACCTCTTTAAACTAATTATTTATTGATAGAATTCAAATGGATAAAAAAAGTTAATTTCACATGATCTTATTAAAGTGCCTGTTTATAATAAACTTCCATAAATTATATGCACGCATATTACTCTTACCTGCACTGATATTAAAATAATTGTTGCGGTCTCTGTGATTTGGCTTAATTTAATTTTTAAGAGAAGTGTAAGGATAATACAACTTCAGCATTTGGACAGTGTTCTGAACTCATTTGAAATTGACATTTGACATCATCTGACATAAAATTAATGAATAAAATGTAATTGATCTCATAGATGTGACTTGTGGTTCCTGGTCATAGCAGCACCAGTTGCTGCAGTTAATGAGGTGAATTCAAATGACTTTGACAGAGTCCCTTTATTTATTTTTTCCCATATTAAATGCCTATTGGCCTGCTGTGCACAGGTAAGCTGATGCCACCGGGGTGGCGGTGCCACCGGCTTGGGCCCGTCATCGCTGCTCGCAGCTTTAATTATTAGGGCCCAAGCCCTGAAAGGGCGAAGAGCCCTATTGTTCTTCTAAGGATTATTAGGGCCCAAGCCCTGAAAGGGCGCAGAGCCCTATTGTTCTTCTAAGGATTATTATTATTTATTATTATTTTTTTTACCGACTATTTGGGCATTTTTGGGGCCTTTCCCATGCTCGAAAACTCTTGAATCTTTGCACACGCATCAGAATGCGCGGCCATCAGGGCCGGGCTGAGGCTGGGACCCGGGCGTGGCAAGGAGGCTCGACAGCGCCCCCTAAAGTGGGGTCTGAAAACGGGGTCTATAAATCAAACACACTTGCACGTACATATATGAAACTCGGTACACATATAGAGCTCATCGGGCCGAACAACTTTCGTGCTCTAAGTTATGCGTCAGCCCAACAGGAAGTGAGCTATTATGGGTTGTTCGGAAAACGCATGCTGTGGAATTTGCGGTACTCCTCCTAGACGATTGACCCGATCAGCACCAAACTCGGTCAGCATGAAGTCAAGACACTGAGGATGCTAAATTGCGAGCAACTTTTTGATATCTCAAACGGTTTGGCCGTGGCGAAGAGACGAATTTATGGCGAGAAAAGGCAAACAGGAAGTGTATTATAACTTCTGTATACATTAATTCATTTTGATGAAACTTCAGCTGTGTGTTCGTTGTAAGAGGACGATCACATGGATATGACTTTTGTGAGTCAAAGTTATAGCGCCACCAACTGGCAGCAGGAAGTGTGTCACTTTCAAAATTGCTTTAAATCCCCATCTTATTTTCACCCGATTTACTTCAAACTTCATCAGTATTATGTCAAAACATGGCAGATATAGACATATGAATGGATTCCTGATTCTAGAAAAACTGTTGTCATGGCAACGTGTCAAAGTCTAATAATCTTTTTTGGTGTTTTTGAGACTCTTCACATGCTTGAAATTGCATGAAACTCAACACACACATCAGACATGCTGTCCAGAAGATGCAAGCAAAGATTCAGAAACGGGCGTGGTAGAGGGGCTCAGTAGCGCCATCTTTTGTCCAAAGTGGGGGGTTAGTTTTATCTACATTCACCAAACTCGGTATATATATTGTACATTTCGAGCCGGACAACTTTCTAATTTACAGTCATTAGCTGTGACCGACAGGAAGTCAGATAATTTGGTTGGAAGATAACAAGAGGTCGAAAGCGAGCTCTGAGTTTTTACCCTCTCCTCAAAAGCGATTCATTCAATCTCCTCCAAACTCGGACAACATAAAGTAAATATACAGAAGATGCTAAAATGCGAACGGTTATTGGATATCTCAAACGGTGTTCCCGTAGCAAAAGCCTAAAAAAGATAAAATAAGCACACAAGTGCCTGGTTCATTAATAAGGCTATACTCCCACCTGCTGGTTATTCTATATAGCACACAGTTTTTTTTTGTTTTTTTTTGTTCAACACTTATGCTCTCACTTAAATGACCAGTAGAGGGCAATATTGTATAAGTTTTCAAGCAAAAAACCTTGCCTCTGTGTGTGTGTGAGAATGGTTTTCTAGCCTGGTGGGGACTAAAACCTGAATGCACACAGACTCACGGGGACTTCCCAATGGGTACAAAAGCTTATAAATCAGACAGAAGGAGTTCTTTTGAAAATGTAAAAATGCAGAAAGTTTTGTGTGATGGGCTGAACTGATAAGAGTTGCCTGCAGCATACTTTAGCATTACTAGTGTGTGTGTGTGTGTGTGTGTGTGTGTGTGTGTGTGTGTGTGTGTGTGTGTGTGTGTGTGTGTGTGTGTGTTCTTTTTTCTAGCCTGGTGGGGACTTCAACCTGAATGCACACAGACTCATGGGGACACGTGTCACTGATTTCTACAGTGAGTGTGTGTGTGTGTGTGTGTGTGTGTGTGTGTGTGTGTGTGTGTGTGTGTGTGTGTGTGTGAGAGAGAGAGAGAGCCACTCTTCTGTCTAAAAAGATTACCTCTCAATGCTGTGCTTTGGCCTGCATTAAAGGATTAAACATATTATTCTGGGTTTGAATAAAAAAAAATCATGTATAAAACCAGTTTATTTGTAGGGCATTGACAATATTGTTTTATATAATTAGTTAAATAATTGTGTTAATACCAATAATTATTAATAAAAATATATAAATATAAAAAAACATTACTAACAAAAGAAAAAACACATTTAATTGTCTTTAAAAAGAAAAGGAAAAAATAAGTAGTGTGTGTAACTTAAAAATGAGAAGAATAATGCCTTTTGTTTAAGGACAAAAATGAGAACCAATGAGCTACCGGCATATAGAATAACCAGAAGGTGAGAGTGTAGCCTTATTTAGTAACCAGGTTGGATATGTCCTAGGAACACTGTTTTGAAGATAAAACTATTGTTGTTATTGCAAAACAGTGAAATAAAAACAATGATCTCTCACTGTTAAGATTTTTTGTCTGTCATTCCCCTTCCCCCTCACTCTCCCTCTCTCAGGATCACTCTATGTGTGTGTGTGTGTGTGTGTGTGTGTGTGTGTGTGTGTGTGTGTGTGTGTGTGTGTGTGTGTGTGTGTGTGTGTGTGTGTGGAGGGGGTCTCTCTCACTCTGTGTGTCGCCTTGTTTCTTGTTTTTCATAATTTAACCATTTCATATCATAGGCTATCAGCAATATCTATCACTTTATTGTGAAAAATAAGTTTTAAAAAATGTATTATATATATATTGAGCTGCAAAAAATACATTTGCACATAATTGAAAGTGATGTCCTAATACTTTTAATTGTTTTCTATAACATGGGCTTTAAAGAAGGTCATGCGCTGTGTTTGCAAAGATCACGTATGACACCTCTTTAAACTAATTATTTATTGATAAAATTCAAATGGATAAAAAAAAAAATTCACATGATCTTATAAAAGTGGCTGTTTATAATAAACTTCTATAAATTTTATGCACGCATATTACTCTTACCTGACACTGATATTAAAATCATTGTTGCGGTCTCTGTGATTTGGCTTAATTTATTTTTAAGAGAAGTGTAAGGATAATATAACTTCAGCATTTGGACAGTATTCTGCACTCATTTGAAATTGACATTTGACATCACCTGACATAAAATTAAAGAATAAAATGTAATTGATCTCAGAGATGTGAGTGTTGTGGTTCCTGGTCATAGCAGCACCAGTTGCTGCAGTTAATGAGGTGAATTCAAATGAATTTGACATAGTCCCATTATTTATTTTTTCCCATATTAAATGCCTATTGCATGCTGTGCACAGTTAAGCTGATGCCACCGGGGTGGCGGTGCCCCCGGCTTGGGCCCGTCATCGCTGCTCGCAGCTTTAATTATTAGGGCCCAAGCCCTGAAAGGGCGAAGAGCCCTATTGTTCTTCTAAGGATTATTATTATTATTATTATTATCTTTTCGCCTTTTGGGCATTTTTGGGGCCCTTCCCATGCTCGAAAACTCTTGAAACTTTGCACACGCATCGGAATGCGCGGCCAACAGGGTCTGGCAGAGGCCTTTGACCCGGGCGTGGCAGGGGGGCTCAACAGCGCCCCCTTGAAAAACTGGGTCTATATATTAAACACACTTTCACGTACATGTATGAAACTCGGTATACTTATAGATCTCATCGGGCCAAACAACTTCCGCACTCATAGTCATAAGCTTCGCCCAACAGGAAGTGAGCTATTATGGGTTGTTCGGAAAACGCATGCTCTGGAATTTGCGATACTCCTCCTAGACGATTCACCCGATCAGCACCAAACTCGGTCAGCCTGAAGTCAACACACTGAGGATGCTAAATTGCGAGCAACTTTTTGAAACCTCAAACGGTTTGGCCGTGGCGAAGAGACGAATTTATGGCGAGAAAAGGGAAACAGGAAGTGTGTTATAACTTTTGCATACATTAATTCATTTTGATGAAACTTCAGCTGTGTGTTCGTTGTAAGAGGCCGATCACATGGATATGACTTTTGTGAGTCAAAGTTATAGCGCCACCAATTGGCAGCAGGAAGTGTGTCACTTTTGTCCAAAGTGGGGGGGTTAGTTATATCTGCAGTCACCAAACTCGGTATATATATTGTACATTTCGAGCCGGACAACTTTCTAATTTACAGTCATTAGCTCTGACCAACAGGAAGTCAGATAATTTGGTTGGAAGATAACAAGAAGTCGAAAGCGAGCTCTGAGTTTTTCCCTTGTCCTCAAAAGCGATTCATTCAATCTCCTCCAAACTCGGACAACATGAAGTAAATATACAGAAGATGCTAAAATGCAAACGGTTATTGGATATCTCAAACGGTTTTCCCGTAGCAAAAGGCTAAAAAACACAAAATAGGGACACACGTGCCTGGTTCATAAATAAGGCTATACTCCCACCTGCTGGTTATTCTATATATCACACTGTTGTTTTTTTTTTGTTTTTTTTTCAACACATGCTCTCCCTTAAATGTCCAGTAGAGGGCAATATTGTATAAGTTTTCAAGCAAAAAACCTTGCCTCTGTGTGTGTGTGTGTGAATGGTTTTCTAGCCTGCTGGGGACTTAAACCTGAATGCACACAGACTCATTGGGACTTCCCAATGGGTACAAAAGCTTATAAATCAGACAGAATGAGTTCTTTTGAAGAAAGTTTTGTGTGATGGGTAGGTTTAGGGGCAGGAGCAGTGTAGGATGACAGAATATATGGTTTGTACAGCATAAAAACCATTACATCTATGAGTCCCCAGAAAGATAGTGAACCAGACATGAGTGTGTGTGTGTATGTGTGTGTGTTTGTGGGTGGGTGTGTGTGTGTTGTGGATGGGGGATGGTGGATGGGCTTAACTGATATGAGTTGCCTGCAGCATACTTCAGCATTACTACTGTGTGTGTGTGTTCGTGTGTGCGTGTGTGCGTGTGTGCGTGCGTGCGTGCGTGTGTGTGTGTTCTTTTTTCTAGCCTGGTGGGGACTTCAACCTGAATGCACACAGACTCATGGGGACACGTGTCACTGATTTCTACAGTGTGTGTGTGTGTGTGTGTGTGTGTGTGTGTGTGTGTGTGTGTGTGTGTGTGTGTGTGTGTGTGTGTGTGTGTGTGTGTGTGAGCCACTCTTCTGTCTAAAAAGATTACCTCTCAATGCTGTGCTCTGGCCTGCATTCAAGGATAAAAAAATTTATTCTGGGTTTGAATAAAAAAATCAATGTTTAAAACCAGTTTATTTGTAGGGCATTGACAATATTGTTTTATATAATTAGTTAAATAATTGTGTTAATACAAATAATTATTAATAAAAAATATAAATATAAAAAAACATTACTAACAAAAGAAAAAACCCATTTAATTGTCTTAAAAAAAAAAAAAGTAGTGTGTGTAACTTAAAAAATGAGAAGATGAATGCCTTTTGTTTAAGGACAAAAATGAGAACCAATGAGCTACCGGCATATAGAATAACCAGAAGGTGGAAGTGTAGCCTTATTTAGTAACCAGGTTGGATATGTCCAAGGGAACACTGTTTTGAAGATTAAACTATTGTTGTTATTGAAAAACAGTGTTTTCAGACAGTGAAATAAAAACAATGTTCGCTCACTGTTTAGATTTTGTGTCTGTCATTCCCCTCCCCCCTCACTCTCCCTCTCTCAGGATCACTCTATGTGTGTGTGTGGAGGGGGTCTCTCTCCCTCTCTCAGGATCACTCTATGTGTGTGTGTGTGTGTGTGTGTGTGGAGGGGGTCTCTCTCACTCTGTGTGTGTCGCCTTATTTTTAGTTTTTTTTTCATAATTTAACCCTTTCATATCATAGGCTATATCAGCAATTTCTATCACTTTATTGTGAAAAATAAGTTTAAAAAATGTATTATATATATATATATATATATATATATATATATATATATATATATATATATATATATATATATATATATATATATATATATATATATAACACTGGTCTTCTGAACTTACAATATTTTGAGCTGCAAAAAATGCATTTGCACATAATTGAAAGTGACCTATTATATCCTAATACTTTTAATTGTTTTCTATCACATGAGCTTTAAAGAAGGTCATGTGCTGTGTTTGCAAAGATCACGTATGACACCTCTTTAAACTAATAATTTATTGATAGAATTCAAATGGATTAAAAAAATAATTTCACATGATCTTATAAAAGTGGCTGTTTATAATAAACTTCTATAAATGATATGCACGCATATTACTCTTACCTGACACTGATATTAAAATCATTGTTGCGGTCTCTGTGATTTGGCTTAATTTATTTTTAAGAGAAGTGTAAGGATAATACAACTTCAGCATTTGGACGGTATTCTGCACTCATTTTGAAATTGACATTTGACATCATCTAACATAAAATTAATGAATAAAATGTAATTGATCTCAGAGATGTGAGTGTTGTGGTTCCTGGTCATAGCAGCACCAGTTGCTGCAGTTAATGAGGTGAATTCAAATGACTTTGACATAGTCCCATTATTTATTTTTTCCCATATTAAATGCCTATTGCCTGCTGTGCACAGTTAAGCTGATGCCACCGGGGTGGCGGTGCCACCGGCTTGGGCCCGCCATCGCTGCTCGCAGCTTTAATTATTATTATTATTATTATCTTTTCGCCTTTTGGGCATTTTTGGGGCCCTTCCCATGCTCGAAAACTCTTGAAACTTTGCACACGCATCGGATTGCGCGGCCAACAGGGTCGGGCAGAGGCTTTTGACCCGGGCGTGGCAGGGGGGCTCAACAGCGCCCCCTTGAAAAACTGGGTCTATATATTAAACACACTTGCACGTACATGTATGAAACTCGGTACACATATAGAGCTCATCAGGCCGAACAACTTCCGCACTCATAGTCATAAGCTTTGCCCAACAGGAAGTGAGCTATTATGGGTTGTTCGGAAAACGCATGCTCTGGAATTTGCGATACTCCTCCTAGACGATTTACCCGATCAGCACCAAACTCGGTCAGCCTGAAGTCAAGACACTGAGGATGCTAAATTGCGAGCAACTTTTTGATACCTCGAACGGTTTGGCCGTGGCGAAGAGATGAATTTATGGCGAGAAAAGGGAAACAGGAAGTGTGTTATAACTTTTGCATACATTAATTCATTTTGATGAAACTTCAGCTGTGTGTTCGTTGTAAGAGGCCGATCACATGGATATGACTTTTGTGAGTCAAAGTTATAGCGCCACCAACTGGCAGCAGGAAGTGTGTCACTTTTGTCCAAAGTGGGGGGTTAGTTTTATCTGCAGTCACCAAACTCGGTATATATATTGTACATTTCGAGCCGGACAACTTTCTAATTTACAGTCATTAGCTCTGACCAACAGAAAGTCAGATAATTTGGTTGGAAGATAACAAGAAATGGCAAAGCGAGCTCTGAGTTTTTACCTTCTCCTCAAAAGCGATTCATTCAATCTCCTCTAAACTCAGACAACATGAAGTAAATATACAGAAGATGCTAAAATGCGAACGGTTATTGGATATCTCAAACGGTTTTCCCGTAGCAAAAGCCTAAAAAACACAAAATAAGAACACAAGTGCCTGGTTCATAAATAAGGCTATACTCCCACCTGCTGGTTATTCTTTATATCACACTGTTTTTTTTTTTTTTTCAACACTTATGCTCTCACTTAAATGACCAGTAGAGGGCAATATTGTATAAGTTTTCAAGCAAAAAAACCTTACCTCTGTGTGTGTGTGTGAATGGTTTTCTAGCCTGCTGGGGACTTAAACCTGAATGCACACAGACTCATGGGGACGTCCCAATGGGTACAAAAGCTCATAAATCAGACAGAATTAGTTCTTTTGAAAAGGTGAAAATGCAGAAAGTTGTGTGATGGGTAGGTTTAGGGGTAGGAGCAGTGTAGGAGGACAGAATATATGGTTTGTACAGCATAAAAACCATTACATCTATGGTGAGTCCCCAGAAAAAGATAGTGAACCAGACATGAGTGTGTGTGTGGGTGAGTGTGTGTGTGAGGGGTGGGGGGGTGAAGGGGGGTGTTGTGGATGGGGGGATGGGCTGAGCTGATTTGAGTTGCCTGCAGCATACTTCAGCATTACTACTGTGTGTGTGTGTGTGTGTGTGTGTGTGTGTGTGTGTGTGTGTGTGTGTGTGTGTGTGTGTGTGTGTGTGTGTGTGTGTGTGTGTGTGTGTGTTGTTCTAGCCTGGTGGGGACTTGAATTAACCTGAATGCACACAGACTCATGGGGACACATGTCACTGTAGGGGCCTAAATTGAGGTCCCAATGGGTACAAAAGCTTATAAATCATACAGAATGAGTTCTTTTGAAAATGTAAAAATGCAGAAAGTTTTGTGAAATGGGTAGGTTTAGGGGTATGGGCAGGAGGACAGAATATATGGTTTGTACAGCATAAAAACCATTACGTCTATGAGTCCCCAGAAAGATAGTGAACCAGACATGAGTGTGTGTGTGTGTGTGTGTGTGTGTGTGTGTGTGTGTGTGTGTGTGTGTGTGTGTGTGTGTGTGTGTGTGTGTGTGAGTGGTTTTCTAGCCTGTTGGGGACTTCAACCTGAATGCACACAGACTCATTGGGACTCGTGTCACTGTAGGGACCTAAACTGAGGTCCCAATGGGTACAGAAGCTTATAAATCATACAGAATGAGTTCGTTTGAAAATGTAAAAATGCAGAAAGTTTTGTGTGATGGGTAGGTTTAGGGGCAGGGGCAGTGTAGGGGGACAGAATATATGGTTTGTACAGCATAAAAACCATTACATCTATGCTGAGTCCCCAGAAAGATAGTGAACCAGACATGAGTGTACGTATGCAAGTGTGTGTGTATGTGTGTGTGTGTGTGTGGAGGGGGGGATGGGCTGAGCTGATAAGGGCTGCCTGCAGCATTACTACTGTGTGTGTGTGTGTGTGCGTGTGTGTGTGTGTGTGTGTGTGTGTGTGTGTGTGTGTGTGTGTGTGTGTGTGTGTGTGTGTGTGGAGGGGGTCTCTCACACTCTGTGTGTGTGTGTCACCTTGTCTCTTATTTTTTTCATAATTTAACCCTTTCATATCATAGGCTATCACAAATATCTATCACTTTATTGTGAAAAATAAGTAAAAAACAAAAACATATATTATATCTTTAATTAAATACTGGTCTTCTGAACTTACAAAATTTTAAGCTGCAAAAAATACATTTGCACATAATTGAAAGTTATATCCTAATACTTTTAACTGTTTTCTATAACATGGGCTTTAAAGAAGGTCATGTGCTGTGTTTGCAAAGATCACGTATGACTAATTATTTATTGATAGAATTCAAATGGATAAAAAAATAATTTCACATGATTTTATAAAAGTGGCTGTTTATAATAAACTTCCATAAATTATATGCACGCATATTACTCTTACCTGACACTGATATTAAAATCATTGTTGCGGTCTCTGTGATTTGGCTTAATTTATTTTTAAGAGCAGTGTAAGGATAATACAACTTCAGCATTTGGACAGTATTCTGCACTCATTTTGAAATTGACATTTGACATCACCTGACATAAAATTAAAGAATAAAATGTAATTGATCTCAGAGATGTGAGTGTTGTGGTTCCTGGTCATAGCAGCACCAGTTGCTGCAGTTAATGAGGTGAATTCAAATGACTTTGTTTTAGTCCTTTTATTTTTTTCCCATATTAAATGCCTATTGGCCTGCTGTGCACAGTTAAGCTGATGCCACCGGGGTGGCGGTGCCACCGGCTTGGGCCCGTCATCGCTGCTCGCAGCTTTAATTATTATTATCTTTTCGCCTTTTGGGCATTTTTGGGGCCCTTCCCATGCTCGAAAACTCTTGAAACTTTGCACACGCATCGGAATGCGCGGCCAACAGGGTCTGGCAGAGGCCTTTGACCCGGGCGTGGCAGGGGGGCTCAACAGCGCCCCCTTGAAAAACTGGGTCTATATATTAAACACACTTGCACGTACATGTATGAAACTCGGTACACTTATAGATCTCATCGGGCCGAAAAACTTCCGCACTCATAGTCATAAGCTTCGCCCAACAGGAAGTGAGCTATCATGGGTTGTTCGGAAAAAGCATGCTCTGGAATTTGCGATACTCCTCCTAGACGATTGACCCGATCAGCACCAAACTCAGTCAGCATGAAGTCAAGACACTGAGGATGCTAAATTGCGAGCAACTTTTTGATATCTCAAACGGTTTGGCCGTGGCGAAGAGACAAATTTATGGCGAGAAAAGGGAAACAGGAAGTGTGTTATAACTTTTGCATACATTAATTCATTTTGATGAAACTTCAGCTGTGTGTTCTTTGTAAGAAGCCGATCACATGGATATGACTTTTGTGAGTCAAAGTTATAGCGCCACCAACTGGCAGCAGGAAGTGTGTCACTTTTGTCCAAAATGGGGGGGTTAGTTTTATCTGCAGTCACCAAACTCGGGATATATATTGTACATTTCGAGCCGGACAACTTTCTAATTTACAGTCATTAGCTCTGACCAACAGGAAGTCAGATAATTTGGTTGGAAGATAACAAAAAGTTGAAAGCGAGCTCTGAGTTTTTACCTTCTCCTCAAAAGCGATTCATTCAATCTCCTTCAAACTCGGACGACATGAAGTAAATATACAGAAGATGCTAAAATGCGAACGGTTATTGGATATCTCAAACGGTGTTCCCGTAGCAAAAGCCTAAAAAATACAAAATAAGCACACAAGTGCCTGGTTCATAAATAAGGCTATACTCCCACCTGCTGGTTATTCTATATATCACACAGGTTTTTTTTTGGTTTTTTTTCAACACATGCTCTCCCTTAATTGACCAGTAGAGGGCAATATTGTATAAGTTTTCAAGCAAAAAACCTTGCCTCTCTGTGTGTGTGTGTGAATGGTTTTCTAACCTGGTGGGGACTTAAACCTGAATGCACACAGACTCATGGGGACTTCCCAATGGGTACAAAAGCTTATAAATCAAACAGAATGAGTTCTTTTGAAAATGTAAAAATGCAGAAAGTTTTGTGTGATGGGTAGGTTTAGGGGTAGGAGCTGTGTAGGAGGACAGAATATGGTTTGTACTGCATAAAAACCATTATGTCTATGGTGAGTCCCCAGAAAGATAGTGAACCAGACATGAGTGTGTGTGTGTGTGTGTGTGTGGGGGGGGGGGGGGGGTGGGGGGGGTGGATGGGCTGAACTGATAAGAGTTGCCTGCAGCATACTTTAGCATTACTAGTGTGTGTGTGTGTGTGTGTGTGTGTGTGTGTGTGTGTGTGTGTGTGTGTGTGTGTGTGTGTGTGTGTGTGTGTGTGTGTGTGTGTGTGTGTGTTCTTTTTTCTAGCCAGGTGGGGACTTCAACCTGAATGCACACAGACTCATGGGGACATGTGTCATTGATTTCTATAGTGTGTGTGTGTGTGTGTGTGTGGGGGGGGGGGGGTTGTTGTGGATGGGGGATGGTGGATGGGCTTAACTGATAAGAGTTGCCTGCAGCATACTTCAGCATTACTACTGTGTGTGTGTGTGTGTGTGTGTGTGTGTGTGTGTGTGTGTGTGTGTGTGTGTGTGTGTGTGTGTGTGTGTGTGTGTGTGTGTGTGTGTGTGTGTGTGTGTGTGTGTGTGTGTGTGTGTGTGTGTGTGTGTGTTCTTTTTTCTAGCCTGGTGGGGACTTCAACCTGAATGCACACAGACTCATTGGGACACGTGTCACTGATTTCTACAGTGTGTGTGTGTGTAAGTGTGTGTGTGTGTGTGTGTGTGTGTGTGTGTGTGTGTGTGTGTGTGTGTGTGTGTGTGTGTGTGTGTGTGTGTGTGTGTGTGAGAGCCACTCTTCTGTCTAAAAAGATTACCTCTCAATGCTGTGCTTTGGCCTGCATTAAAGGATTAAACATATTATTCTGGGTTTGAATAAAAAATTTCATGTATAAAACCAGTTTATTTGTAGGGCATTGACAATATTGTTTTATATAATTAGTTAAATAATTGTGTTAATACAAATAATTATTAATAAAAAAATATAAATATTTAAAAAAACATTACTAACAAAAGAAAAAACACATTTAATTGTCTTTAAAAAGAAAAGGAAAAAAAAAGTAGTGTGTGTAACTTAAAAAAATGAGAAGATTAATGCCTTTTGTTTAAGGACAAAAATGAGAACCAATGAGCTACCGGCATATAGAATAACCAGAAGGTGGGAGTGTAGCCTTATTTAGCAACCAGGTTGGATATGTCCTAGGGAACACTGTTTTGAAGATAAAACTATAGTTGTTATTGCAGAACAGTGTTTTCAGACAGTGAAATAAAAACAATGTTCTCTCACTGTTTAGATTTTGTGTCTGTCATTCCCCCCCTTCCCCCCCCCCTTCTCTCAGGATCACTCTGTGTGTGTGTGTTTGTGTATGTGTGTGTGTGTGTGTGTGTGTGTGTGTGTGTGTGTGTGTGTGTGTGTGTGTGTGTGTGTGTGTGTGTGTGTGTGTGTGTGTGTGTGTGTGTGTGTGTGTGTGTGTGTGTGTGTGTGTGGAGGGGGTCTCTCTCACTCTGTGTATGTCGCCTTGTTTCTTGTTTTTCATAATTTAACCCTTTCATATCATAGGCTATCAGCAATATCTATCACTTTATTGTGAAAAATAAGTTTAAAAAAATGTATTATATATATATAATACTGGTCTTCTGAACTTACAATATTTTGAGCTGCAAAAAATACATTTGCACATAATTGAAAGTGATATCCTAATACTTTTAATTGTTTTCTATAACACGGGCTTTAAAGAAGGTCATGTGCTGTGTTTGCAAAGATCACGTATGACACCTCTTTAAACTAATTATTTATTGATAAAATTCAAATGGATAAAAAAATATAATTTCACATGATCTTATAAAAGTGGCTGTTTATAATAAACTTCTATAAATTTTATGCACGCGTATTACTCTTACCTGACACTGATATTAAAATCATTGTTGCGGTCTCTGTGATTTGGCTTAATTTATTTTTAAGAGAAGTGTAAGGATAATACAACTTCAGCATTTGGACGGTATTCTGCACTCATTTTGAAATTGACATTTGACGTCATCTGACATAAAATTAAAGAATAAAATGTAATTGATCTCAGAGATGTGAGTGTTGTGGTTCCTGGTCATAGCAGCACCAGTTGCTGCAGTTAATGAGGTGAATTCAAATTACTTTGACATAGTCCTTTTATTTTTTTCCCATATTAAATGCCTATTGGCCTGCTGTGCACAGTTAAGCTGATGCCACCGGGGTGGCGGTGCCCCCGGCTTGGGCCCGTCATCGCTGCTCGCAGCTTTAATTCTTATTATTATTATTAGGGCCCAAGCCCTGAAAGGGCGCAGAGCCCTATTGTTCTTCTAAGGATTATTAGGGCCCAAGCCCTGAAAGGGCGCAGAGCCCTATTGTTCTTCTAAGGACAATTTAGCTTTTTCGACTATTCGGGCACTTTCGGGGCCCTTATCATGCTCGAAAACTCTTGAAACTTTGCACACACATCGGAACCTGCGGCCATCAGGGCTGGGCTGAGGCTGGTACCTGGGCGTGGCAGGGGGGCTCGACAGCGCCCCCTAAAGTGGGGTCTGAAAACATGGTCTATAAATCAAACACACTTGCACGCACATGTATGAAACTCGGTACACATATAGAGCTCATGGGGCCGAACAACTTTCGTGCTTTAAGTTATGTGTCAGCCCAACAGGAAGTGAGCTATTATGGGTTGTTCGGAAAACGCAACCTCTGGAATTTGCGATACTCCTCCTAGACGATTCACCCGATCAGCACCAAACTCGGTCAGCATGAAGTCAAGAAACTGAGGATGCTAAATTGCGAGCAACTTTTTGATATCTCAAACGGTTAGGCTGTGGCGAGGAGACGAATTTATGGCGAGAAAAGGGAAACAGGAAGTGTGTTATAACTTCTGCATTCATTAATTCATTTTGATGAAACTTCAGCTGTGTGTTCGTTGTAAGAGGCTGATCACATGGATATGACTTTTGTGAGTCAAAGTTATAGCGCCACCAACTGGCAGCAGGAAGTGTGTCACTTTCAAAATGCTTTGAAATCACCATCTTATTTTTACCCGATTTACTTCAAACTTCATCAGTATAATGTCAAACCAGAGCAGATATAAAGCTGGTAAGCACTTCCTGATATTGTATATACTGTTGCCACGGCAACACATCAAACTATAACATTCTTTTTCGCTCCTTTTGAGATTCTTAAAATGCTTCAAATTACATGAAACTCAACACACACATCAGACATGCTGTCCAGTAGATATGGGCAAAGACTTAAAAACGGGCATGGTGGAGGAGCTCAGTAGCGCCATCTTTTAACAAAAGTAATGCAATCTTTTGTCAAAAGTGGGGGGGTTAGTTTTATCTTCAGTCACCAAACTCTGTATATATATTGTTCTCTTTGAGCCGAACAACTTTCTAATTTACAGTCATTAGCTCCGACGAACAGGAACTCAGATATTTAAGGCTTAAGGTGTGAGGACCTTATTGTAATTGCTAAAACCATCATTTTTCTTTTCCCAAATGAATTACATTTTTGAGGGCCTAAACACGCATGAAAACTCATGAAACTTTGCACACGCATCAGAAGGGGTGAAAACATACATCTGATATGGGTTTCAGAATTAGGTGTGGCAAAATGGTTCGATAGCGCCACCTACAAAATTTAAATTAAGCGTCATTCACGCTACGTTTCATGTATGAGTATGAAAATTCAGTAGACGCATTCAGCAGCCCAATACCTACAAAAAAGACCGAAGGCGCCAAATCTGAAAAACCAACAGGAAGTGAGATATTTTGAATTTTCTTCGGCAACACATCAAACTATAACATTCTTTTTCGCTGCTTTTGAGACTCTTAAAATGCTTCAAATTACATGAAACTCAACACACACATCAGACATGCTGTCCAGTAGATATGGGCAAAGACTTAAAATCGGGCATGGTGGAGGAGCTCAGTAGCGCCATCTTTTAACAAAAGTAATGCAATCTTTTGTCAAAAGTGGGGGGGTTAGTTTTATCTTCAGTCACCAAACTCTGTATATATATTGTTCTCTTTGAGCCAAACAACTTTCTAATTTACAGTCATTAGCTCCGACAAACAGGAACTCAGATATTTAAGGCTTAAGGTGTGAGGACCTTATTGTAATTGCTAAAACCATCATTTTTCTTTTCCCAAATGAATTACATTTTTGAGGGCCTAAACACGCATGAAAACTCATGAAACTTTGCACACGCATCAGAAGTGGTGAAAACATACATCTGATATGGGTTTCAGAATTAGGTGTGGCAAAATGGTTCGATAGCGCCACCTACAAAATTTAAATTAAGCGTCATTCACGCTACGTTTCATGTATGAGTATGAAAATTCAGTAGCAACATTCAACAGCCCAATACCTACAAAAAAGACCGAAGGCGCCAAATCTGAAAAACCAACAGGAAGTGAGATATTTTGAATTTTCTTTGGTAAATTGGTGCAATTTGCCATTGCCAGACGTTGTATTTTAACAAACTCCTCCTAGAGATTTAATCATATCAACATCGTATTTGCACAGTCTAATCTAAAGGCCTTTGTGGTGTTAAATTGGGAAGATCTTGAGTTTTCCCTGAAGGGTGTGTCTGTGGCGGCCTCACAAATGTTGATGTTTCGCCATGACACAGGAATTTGTTGTACCATTAGGCATACAATGTCCAATCTGCCTCAAACTTGACATGTTTGACAAGAGTCCTGGCCTGAAGACATCTACATTCCAATATTCAGTCAAAGTTATAGCGCCACCGACTGGCAGCAGGATGTCACTTTTTGAAAAAAATTTGAATCACTGTCTTACTTTCACCCAATTTACTTCAAACTTCATCAGTATAATGTGAAAACATGACAGATATAGACATACGAATGGATTCCGGATATTTTATATACTGTTGCTATGGCAAAGTGTCTGTTTAATTATCTTTTTGGGTGTTTTTGAGACTTAGCATGCTTGAAATTGTGTGTGTGTGTGTGTGTGTGTGTGTGTGTGTGTGTGTGTGTGTGTGTGTGTGTGTGTGTGTGTGTGTGTGTGTGTGTGTGTGTGTGTGTGTGTGTGTGTGTGTGTGTGTGTGTGTGTTTTATACAGTGGCTTTACAGAAGGTCATTTGCTGTTTTTGAAAAGACACATGTCTTAAAATGAATTATTTACTGATAAAAATCAAATTGATTTAAAAAGTAAATTTCACATGATTTTCTAGTTTATAAGTTGTCTGGGTATCAGACCAAGCTCAATTTAAGATTGATCAATGAGCATTATTTGAATGACTCTGTATGCAATTGGATAGTCAACTAAACAGACTACTAAACTCGCCAATAGCGTGCCAGGTGAATAAGTTAGTCTGTGATTTGTTCCCGCAAAAGTGTAACAGAAGCAGTAGAAATGAATGTCCGGGTTTTCAGACTGTGTTGCAGGGCGAAGTCAAATCGCTGGCAGATGAGGCTGGGTTTACCCAGTCAGTCTAAGTAAATTTTATAATAAAGTTTATATTAAACTTCCATAAAATGTAGACGCGCATCTTACTCTTACCTGACACTAATATTAAAATCATTGCTGCAGTTTCTGTGATTTGGCTTCAACTGGTAATTTTGTAATTAACATTTTTTATTGGATGCTACAAATATTAAAATGAAAGCATGCTTAATTGCTTTAGCTAAGGTAGGTCAAAAACACATGAAGAGAAGTGTTAGGATAATACAATATCACCATTTGGACGGTATTCTGCGCTCATTTGAAATTGATGTGACATCATCTGACATGAAATTGAATAATTAAATTTAATTGATCTCATAGATGTGACTGTTGTGGTTCGTTGTCATAGCAGCACCAACTGCTGCAGTTAATGTGGTGAATCCAACTTCATTTGTAGGGCACTAACAATATAGTTTTATATAATTAGTTTAATAATTATGTTAATAAAATAAAAAGACCATGAATTAAATACTGGCCTTCTGGACTTTACACATATTTGAAAATGACCTATTATATCATATTACATTAGAATTCATCTATATTTAAATTACATCATGGGTGTGGCTTGTGGTCATAGCGGCACCAGCTGCTGCGGTAAATGTGGCATATTTGAGCGATTTTAAAATACTCTCCTGTTTAAATGCATATTGCCTGTCTTGCACAATTTGCCTGAAGCCACCGGGGTGGTGGTGCCACTGGCTTGGGCCCGTCATCGCTGCTCGCAGCTTTAATTATTTATTATTATTATTTTTTTACGCGACTATTTGGGCATTTTTGGGGCCCTTCCCATGCTCGAAAACTCTTGAAACTTTGCACACGCATCAGAATGCGCGGCCATCAGGGCCGGGCTGAGGCTGGGACCCGGGCGTGGCAGGGGGGCTCGACAGCGCCCCCTAAAGTGGGGTCTGAAAACGGGGTCTATAAATCAAACACACTTCCACGTACATATATGAAACTCGGTACACATATAGAGCTCATCGGGCCGAACAACTTTCGTGCTCTAAGTTATGTGTCAGCCCAACAGGAAGTGAGCTATTATGGGTTGTTTGGAAAACGCATGCTGTGGAATTTGCGATACTCCTCCTAGACGATTCACCCGATCAGCACCAAACTCGGTCAGCCTGAAGTCAAGACACGGAGGATGCTAAATTGCGAGCAACTTTCTGATTTCTCAAACGGTTTGGCCGTGGCGAAGAGATGAATTTATGGCGAGAAAAAGGAAACAGGAAGTGTGTTATAACTTTTGCATACATTAATTCATTTTGATGAAACTTCAGCTGTGTGTTCGCTGTAAGAGGCCGATCACATGGATATGACTTTTGTGAGACAAAGTTATAGCGCCAGCAACTGGCAGCAGGAAGTGTGTAACTTTCAAAATTGCTTTAAATCCCCATCTTATTTTCACCCGATTTACTTCAAACTTCATCAGTATAATGTCAAAACATGGCAGATATAGACATATGAATGGATTCCTGATTCTAGAAAAACTGTTGTCATGGCAACGTGTCAAAGTCTAATAATCTTTTTTGGTGTTTTTGAGACTCTTCAAATGCTTGAAATTGCATGAAACTCAACACACACATCTGACATGCTATCCAGAAGATGCAAGCAAAGATTCAGAAACGGGCGTGGTAGAGGGGCTCAGTAGCGCCATCTTTTGTCCAAAGCGGGGGGTTAGTTTTATCTACATTCACCAAACTCGGTATATATATTGTACATTTCGAGCCGGACAACTTTCTAATTTACTGTCATTAGCTCTGACCAACAGGAAGTTAGATAATCTGGTTTGAAAATGAGAAAAAGTCGAAAGCGAGCTCTGAGTTTTTACCTTCTCCTCAAAAGCGATTCATTTTATCTCCTCCAAACTCGGACAACATGAAGTAAATATACAGAAGATGCTAAAATGCGAACGGTTATTGGATATCTCAAACGGTGTTCCCTTAGCAAAAGCCTAAAAAACACAAAATAAGCACACCAGTGCCTGGTTCATAAATAAGGCTATACTCCCACCTGCTGGTTATTCTATATAATCACAGTTTTTTTTTTCTTTTTTTTTCTCAACACTTATGCTCTCATTTAAATGACCAGTAGAGGGCAATATTGTATAAGTTTTCAAGCAAAAAACCTTGCCTCTGTGTGTGTGTGTGTGTGTGTGTGTGTGTGTGTGTGTGTGTGTGTGTGTGTGTGTGTGTGTGTGTGTGTGTGTGTGTGTGTGTGTGTGTGTGTGTGTGTGTGTGTGTGTGTGAATGGTTTTTTAGCCTGGTGGGCACTTAAACCTGAATGCACAAAGACTCATGGGGACTTCCCAATGGGTACAAAAGCTTATAAATCATACAGAATGAGTTCTTTTGAAGAAAGTTTTGTGTGATGTGTAGGTTTAGGGTAGGAGCAGTGTAGGAGGACAGAATATATGGTTTGTACAGTATAAAAACCACTAAGTCTATGGTGAGTCCCCAGAAAGATAGCACACCAGAGACCAGACATGTGTGTGTGTGTGTGTGTGTGTGTGTGTGTGTGTGTGTGTGTGTGTGTGTGTGTGTGTGTGTGTGTGTGTGTGTGTGTGTGTGTGTGTGTGTGTGTGTGTGTGTGTGTGTGTGTGTCTGATGGGGGATGGGTGCCAGTTGCATTTTGATGAGGAAAAGATTAGCTCTTTTATTGCTGTGTGCTTTGGCCAGCATTAAAGGATAAATATATATATATATATTTATTTATATTTCTGGGTTTGAATAAAAAATGGAAAAAGTATGGAACCAGTTAATTTGTAGAGCATTGACAATATCGTTTTATATAATTAGTTTCGTAATTGTGAAAATACAAATATAAAAAGACCTTTAGATAAATACTAAAGTCAACTCGGTCAACATGAAACAAAGGACACTGAAGATTTGACAGGCATTGACAATATTTTTTATATAATTAGTTTAATAATTGTGTTAATACAAAGAAGGTGGGAGTATAGCCTTATTTATGAACATGGCTGGATAAGTCTTTGAGAAAAATGTAAAAAAATAAAACACTTGGCTAGTTTTTTCTATAGTCACCAAACTCAGAAAGAATAAAAATGTAAAATGAATGTACTTTTTGTATTTTTTTTTATCAATATATTGGTTTTCTTTAACATTTTGTATTTGAAGATTAATTCTTAAAACTAAAATACTAACATAAAAAAAACACATTTGAGTTTCTTTTTCAAATAATTTTCTCCGACCATTTAGATTTTATTATTATTTTTTGTTTAAAATCTTGTTCAATATTCATGTTTTTCTAGCCTGGTGAGGACTTCAACCTGAATGCACACAGACTCATTGGGACTCGTGTCACTGTAGGGACCTAAATTGAGGTCCCAATGGGTACAAAAGCTTATAAATCACACAGAATGAGTTCTTTTGAGAATGTAAATTTAATTTTTTGTTTCAAATCTTGTTCAATCGGAATCAGACTATGCCTCTCTCTTTCTGTCTGTCCTTACCCCCCCCCCCCCACTCTCTCAGGCTCACTCGGTGTGTGTGTGTGTGTGTGTGTGTGTGCGTGAGTGTGTGTGTGTGTGGTGGGGGGGGTCTCTCTCACTCTGTGTGTGTGTGTGTGTGTGTGTGTCACCTTGTCTCTTGATTGTCATAATTTAACGCTTTTATATCATAGGCTATCACAAATAGCTATCACTTTGATGTGAAAAATAAGTTAAAAAAAACCACACAAAATATAACATATCTTTAAAAAATATACAGGCCTTCTGGACTTACAAAATTGTGCATGTATATTACTCTTACCTGACACTGATATTAAAATCATTTTTGTGGTTTCTGTGATTTAGATTTATTTATTTATTTATTTATTTATTTATATTTTTAAAAATATTGAATGCCACACATATTAAAATAAAAACATGCATGCTTTTTACTGCATAAGACTGGTGAACAAACAGAAGCTACGGTAGGTCAAAAACACAAAGAGAAGTGTAAGGATAATAAAACTTCAGCATTTGGACAGTGTTCTGCACTCATTTTGAAATTGACATTTGACATCATCTGACATAAAATTAGTGAATAAAATGTAATTGATCTCATAGATGTGACTGTTGTGGTTCCTGGTCATAGCAGCACCAGTTTCTGCAGTTAATGGGGTGAATTCAAATGACTTTGACATAGTCCTTTTATTTTTTCCCATATTAAATGCCTATTGGCCTTCTGCGCACAGTTAAGCTGATGCCACCGGGGTGGCGGTGCCCCCGGCTTGGGCCCGTCATCGCTGCTCGCAGCTTTAATTTTAATTGTTTTTTTCAATGGCAGTGGGATTTGGTGTGTTCCGATGACTGGAGAGCTCCATTGACCACCTCGCTCTTCTTCACTGGTGTTTTGATTGGTTCTGTCATCTCTGGACAGATTGCTGACAGGTTAGAAAGCATCAAACCTTTTATTCCACACAAGGCAAATGTATGTAAATACTATAATTATTTGATGACAGTTGTTCTATCACTAGGCAATATGTGCAAATATTCAGGATTGCAGTGTTATTGCAAGTGTGATATTTTTTTATGAAACTACTGTATTAAAGCAAGTCATTAGTGCTTCAAACAAAAAAATTGCAATTTGGCTATTTAGTTTAGGTGTGCCATTTAGGCCATTTAGCATATGGCCATTTAGTTTATATATTTCCCCTCTGCCAAGGAAAATAGTTCCAAAAGAAGTAGATGAAGGCCAGGCTGGGATTAGTGGTAATTCAGGATAATTGGAGCATTTTCTCCCAGTCCCAATAGCACAAATTGTCCCATTTTACCTGAATTCTCTGTATTAAGTAAATAATACATAAACAACATGTAGTTTTTAAATATTTCTCAATTAAGTAAAAAGTGAAATATTTTTAAAATTAAGAACCAAAAGAAACATGTTAAACATTACATAGGACAAGTGTATTAGTTTACATTTACACTTCAATAGTTAAAGGAACATAGGTTACGGCTCGATACCACAATGGCTTCGGTACGGTACCACAATCTAATACCGAAGTACCAATATTAAAACGAGGGTCTGAATTTTGGTGAGGGTATTGTGCATCATTTTACTCACTCTCGCAAGTTTGGGGTTTATGAAGCAGGATATTACCGCAAATGTTTATTATTAAATTATTCAACAAAGATTATCACATCCAGTCCGTCATTTGGAAACTTTTTTGTGAAAAGTAATTTCAGCAGTACTGCATGTCTACCTTCTCTAACTCTTAAAATGAGCAAATTGCTTCTGGCTTCAAAAGACATCACAACTACTGCAGCGATGCACAGATCTATTTTGATGTATACGGTTTTTATTTTGTTTTATCTGTTGCTATAGTTATCATATATTTTCCACAATTTATTTAAATTATGAATGGAGTTTTTAAAATTGGGCAAAACATGCTCGGTCAGAAGTTGCCTATTGGAAATAAAATTGTTTTTTCTTGGGTTTTAGGTTTGGCAGGAAAATAGTGCTGTTTGTAACCATGGCAATTCAGACGGTATTCACCTTCATTCAAGTCTTCTCCCCATCTTGGTTGATTTTTTGCTTGTTGTTTTTCATTGTTGGAATGGGCCAGATTTCAAACTATGTGGGAGCATTTGTTTTAGGTAAAGGCTTTTGATGTGCTGTGATTTATAGGGCCAGATTTACTAAACAGGGCAAATTAGCATGAGAGTGCAATCCCATAAACGCGCAGACGGGAGTGGGAAGTTCAGCGCGTTATCTACTAACGACACACAAATTAATGAACACGAATGCAGCTGGATCATTTCCATAATGACCAACACACTCTACCAAGAGTAACGCAAATTAGTGTCTACTTTTTTTGGCAGTAAATAATGGTGCAAACACCAGTAAATTGAGTGCAAACCTTAGTAAATCACCTTGCATGATTATTTTAAATACTCTCCTCCCATAAATAATGCGAGTGGGAAACTCCTACAAATGCATATGCAATAAATAACCCTGTCCACAGTTTTCTAGTGGTACTTTTTCACTGCGTGTCTTTAGTAAATCCTGTTCCCTTTCGAGGGAACTCGAACTGCGTCTACAATACTTATTGTTCCCTAAGCGATAGTGTCTGAAACATGAATTAAATCACGTCCAATGCTGTGCTCACGGCTGGCAGTTTTTGATGAGGCTAACCAGCCCCGTGGTTCTGGTCCTGCGTCTGAGACAGCATGGCGACGCAGTTTGTGAGGCTCGCAGTTAGATATGTCAGGGAGAGAAGGGACTGGTGAGGCATCTCTGAGTCATCCTTTGACAGTTCTGATAATCTCCCTCCCCGTGTGGAAGCCTGCACTGTGGCTTCTTTCCACAGGGCGGAGAATCCGATTCAGTGTGTCTCCAACCCACCTGTATTGGATTATTCCAACGTGCCTGGCAGAGCTCGAGGCTGGCTATGGGTCGGTACCTCGGGTGGAAGGGGCTTTTTCGAGCCATCTATTGCCCGACTCTGCATTGTCCCTAAAAGCCCCGGTTCTACTCACTAAGCCCTGCGATGACACATCAGCGCTGGTGGGCAGCGCTTCTATGGCGGCTGGTTGCACTGGTAGTTCCCTGCACCTGCATCTAGTCTCCAGGACTACCAAGCCGATCTTCTTAAAGATCTGGTTGAGGGGGATGGCCCCTCACCGGAAGATATTTTAGATATTTAAGGCTGATGTTTTGCCTCTCTGCATCACCAAGGCATCAGCCCCTCCATGGCTTCTATAATGACTGTGGAAAGACACTTATGGCTGAATTTGTTGGGGCTGAAGGAGAAGAAGAAATCCTTTCTCGTAGACGTCCCGATGTTGCCTTCTGGTCTGTTCGGCGATGCCCTTAGCACATTCATCTACAGATTTCAGGAGGTGTAGAAACAATCAGCAGCCTTCCAACAATATCTTCCGTGGCCATCCAAATCGGGGAAGGCTGCCTCTGAAGGGCAACCCTAGCTGTCATCCAGCTCCTCGCAACAACAGGCGCAGAAAGAGAGCATCGCTTCTCGAGACCCTCCACCGGGAGTCTGGCAACAGAGGTGGTGCGTTTTATAGAAGCCTTCAGTGCCGCACGTCAATCTACGGACCGTCCTGCAGGCGAAGAAGGCTTCTGGGAAGAAGTCCTAGCTGTGGCTGGGCTTTTAAGAGCAGTCACCCCAGGGTAGAGAAGCAACGGAAGGTTGCCTTTCGAGAAATCTATGCTGTGTTTCTGCTGTCGAAGATGCTTCGGGCCACATCAGTTTCTCACACACGCATGGTGCTCCAGCCACCTCTAGTAAGACCTGCGGTTGGGCAGTGGAAACCCCACACTGAAAATCGTCCTCGACAACTCCCTGCCGGTCAGCACCTTCAGCAGGTTGAGAACGAGTTTCAATATCCGAGGTCAACCTCGAGAGGCTGGTTCCCTTAGTAGGATTATCTCGCCGGATGGTCATGCCTTCCGAATATATCTGCATGGGTCCTGCGTACTTTAGAAAAGCTGTAAAAACTGCAGATCGGTTACCCTTCCCTGAAGTTCACTGGGGTGGTCTGGACTGTGGTAGTCCCAGAGCATATTCAGATTATGGAACAGGATTTGTGCTCCCTGTTGATAAAGGAGGCAATAGAATGTGTTCCTCCACCAGACAGGGAGTCTGGGTTCTACAGCCGGTACTTCACAGTTCCCAAGAAGGATGGGGTTGCATCCAATATTAGATCTGAGACACTTGAATCAGTCTCTGAGGAGGTTCAGGTTTAAGATGCTCACCATTCCCACCATCATGAGTCAGATCTGTCCCGAGGACTGGTTTTTGCTTTTGGGGGTGAAGCACACCAAATACTGGGTTCTTCCAATCACTCTAGCTCTTTCCCCTCACACCTTTCCCATAGTGTATGGATGCAGCTCTGGCTTCTCTCAGACTCCAAGGCATATGTATACTAAATTATATCGACGACTGGCTAATATTGGCCCAGTCGCGAGAAATGACAGTTCGGCATTGAGAGTGAAACTAGGCCGCAGCCTCACCGTGAAGCCGTTTCAGAGACTGCTGGGGCTCATGGCAGCAGCATCCAACATAATACCTTTTGGTCTGCTGCACATGAGAACCCAAAAGTGGTAGCTGAAGACCAAGGGGTTTTCCCCAAGGGGAAATCCGTTCCGTATGGTGGGAACGTCATGTTGCCGGAAATCTGTTTCAAAAGATGCCTCCATTACTGGTTGGGGTGCGGCCATGGATGGCCGCTTTGCGAGAGATCTGTGGGAAGCCTGGCATTCTTTTCTGGCACATAAATTGCCTGGAGATGCTAGCAGTGTTCAGGGCTCTTAAGAAATGTTTCCCGGATCTCCACGGCCACCATATCTTGATATGCTCTGACAATACATAGGTAGTCATGTATATAAATCATCAGGGGGGACTGAAGTCCAGCCCTTTATGCAGACTGGCTCACCAGATACTCTTGTGCTCCCAAGGGAGATTGTTGTCTCTCAGAGCGATGTATGTCCACGGGGAGCAAACCCCTTGGAGCAGACATCCTGTCAAGGCAGGGGCTGAGGCCTGGGGAATGGCAACTTTATCCAGAGGGGATGGAAGGTTCTGGAGGTTCAGCCCAGTGGAAGTGGATCTATTTGTGTCTTGAGAGATGTCCCACTATCCACTGTGGCTTTCTCTGAGGCTTCCAGCTCCAATGGGGTTGGATGCCATGGTGCAGACTTGGCCGAGGCTGTGTCTGTATACAGTTACCCTGATTTGCTCTGCCCCCAGAAATCTTGGAGCGGGTCGGCCGAGAGGGGATCAGTTTGCTGCTAGCAGCACCCCTCCTTAAATTGGAAGCATTGTCATTTTTCAAAAGTTGTTCTGAAGTGTGTGTTAAAGAATGTATTTATTACGAAAAAGAAAACTAATACAAGATTTAACCTTTCTAAGTAATGTGTTTATATGAGTTTTGAATGACAACTTGCTATCAAGCCAGATACCAAGATATTTATAGCATTCAACAAAATTGATATTTAAGCTATCTAACATTTCATGTAGATCTATATGTGGAAGATTTCTATTGAAAACCATGCATTTTGTTTTATTTGTTTTATAAAAGCACATTGAATACGGGTAAAACTGGCCTGCAATAAGGACAGTGCAGTGGACAATGTAGATCTGGATGTATAAATTATGGTGTCATCTGCATATAAATGTATCTGAGAATGACCTGCGGCCAAAGCAATATTATTAACATAAATATTATAAACTAAAGGGCCCAGTGCACTTTCTTGTGGAACCCCTTTAAATAGGGGCAGAGGATCCGACCAAAACCCCTCCACCCTAACTGATTGTGAATGACCGCAGTAACTCTTGAACCAAGCCAGACAGCTCTCAGAAAGTCCAATACCTCTTATATATAGAAAGTCCAATTCATCAGATTGTTATGGTCCACTGAATCAAATGCCTTAGCCAAATCAGCAAATGCAGCTACACAATATTCCTTGTTATCAATGGCACATATAATGTCATTAAAAACCCTTTCCTGGAGTTTGCCCCTGGCCGAGTTAAGGCCATCTTACATCCAAAACTGGTCCAACCAACATGTACGACGCGTTTAGTGGTTCTTTAGGCATTCCATCCTCCGCCCTACATGACTGCGGAAGAAGGGAGAGTTCACCTGCTCTGCCCTGTCAGAGCTTAAGAATTTACTTAGAGAGGTCTTAACGGTGGAAAAAGTCAAACCAGCTGTTGGTGTGCTTTGGCTCACCCAAGAATGGGCTGCTTGCATCTAAACAGACAATCAGCAATTTGATTGTCCAGGCTACAGCCGTGGCTTATTGGGTGCGCAATTTGCCTTCACCCATAGCCATGAGGGTGCATTCCAACAGAGGCATGGCGTCCTCCCTAGCCCTCCTTTATGGAGTCCCACTTCATGAGATTTGTAAGAGAGCAGGGTGGGTCAGAGTACTCGCCTCCTTGAAAGGGAATGTCTCGGGTTATGAATGTAACCCATGTTTCCTTAGAAAGGGAACGAGACACTGCGTTTGTACTATGTTCCGGCCTCTCCTTTGTAGCTTCTGTGTATGCTGTCAAATACTACGTCATGATGCAGCACCAATCAGGATTGGGCGTGATTTCATTCATGTTTCAGAGATGCTGTCGCTTAGGGGGTGTCCTCCAAAGTTCTCGTTCCATTTCTCAGGGACCATAGGTTACAGTCATAACCCGAGACATTTTTTTTTTCTGTGCTGGAAGCTGTTAGCAAATCTGGCCCTTACTGTACTTTTTGTTTTAGCGTTGTATATTCACATCTGATCTTTGCATTATTGTACTGCTTTTATTCGTATAATGGCTGCTTATTGAAAATGATGACTGGCAACACATTTGTTCTACTAACACATTTTAGAATGCGTTTAAAAACAAGTGCATGTTTTTGTCCCATGCATAAAAATACTCTCAATAATTTAGCCTGTAGAATTGGATTAAACTATTCTTACTATTCGTTATGACATGTCCTTCTCCTAGGAATGGAAATATTGAGCCCATCCATTCGTGACATCTACTCCACTCTGGGTGTGTGTCTTTTCTTCTCTTTTGGTTATATGATGCTTCCGCTGGCTGCCTACTTCCTGCGAGACTGGAGAATGCTGCTGATGGTCCTCACCATCCCTGGCTTTTTCTGCATGCCCCTTTGGTGGTAGGTGTTTGCTGTTTAATAATAAACCAGACATTAGAAGAACATGTATAGGGAACGTTTGCTGGGCAAAGAGGCAGCACAAAGGTCATAAGGTTAAACTAACAAATACTTACAAACATTACGAAATAATGAAACCTTAGCTCACACCCCAGATAATAAAAATATGTCCCTAAGAATGTTTTGCTAATATTCCCATTAAATGTTTAGTATATATAAGGAGAAATGCCTTAAATGATTGCATAATATTTTTTATGTTTAACAGATTAATACAAATTTGTCTCTTGACTTATTCTGCATGATTTTAGCCCCGATTTTCACCGCAGATTTTGTGAAATCGCAGACAAATGCCCGAAATCGTAGGTAAATTGCTGCTTGTTCACATGAGTGGCAGTCACACAGTGTGCATTATCAAAGACGCGGTCTGAGAGTATCGATACCCGTAGGTATTTGACATACTAAATATCTGGATCGGTCTGCGATTCAAAATCTTGCTGTGTAAAATGTGTTCCGACATCTGCAATAACCTCCAGCCAATGAGAGAAGGGCCTGTTTGAGGGTGTCTTATGCCAGGCAACTGTTGGGGTGCTACCTGTGCCTCCCTGGACAGCAGCGGGATCCAATATCATCCAACTGCGGCCACAAATGGGCGTTGTCGTGCTGGTGGGGGTTACTGTTTTTGCAGACTGGAACATTGTCTTCTTCTTCTTCGCCTCTTCTGCTGAACTGCTAGCTGTTAACATCCAGATTAATATGTTCAACATTCGCTAGTTAGTTTTTCTCAAACAGAAGCTTCAAAATAAGATCAAGCATCTTGCAACATGACATTGTGACTTTGCATAAACATATCTGTACACATTTTAAGTTATCCACGTGAATTTCTATACCTAAATGAACCATTATCCCTGTATGATTCCGCATTAATGTCTAAGCCGAAACAAGCCATTATGTGTGTGTGTCCCCACAATGTAAATGGATTTATAAACGTTCTAAATTATGTTTTTTTGAAAATGTAAAAATGCAGAATGTATTTTGTGATGGGTAGGTTTAGGGATCAGGGTTGGGTGTAGCCAATCGTTATTGTGATTGACATGGCCAATTATGTTTAGAATCGGTTGCAGGGTGGGATTTCCGCTTAACTGGTTTCAGAAAAAAATCAGGCATATGAAAGGGGAAATGACATCATACCCAGTGTGAGACCTTGAGAAACTCATCGCGACGGGTCGATGAGACGCTACCAGGAATGCCCAATAGGCGTTCTTGTTTCATGACGGAAACACCGAAGCCACAGCTGGACCCTCCTTGCGGGATCAGGCGCACCTGACATTGGGCACGTGCCCACCCACATGCCTCCGCTGTCTTTTCAAACAGGCCCATTAACACCTCCGGGTCGTCCTGTAGACCCTTTTTTACCAGCGGCTGTGGTAGATGGGTGCTGTGTCTGGGGTGACCTTCCGGATGACCTGCCAGTGCTCCTGCCCCTGGATCAACAGATAGAAACAATCCTCCAGCTCCAGTCTGAGGTCCATGTGGGCTTGATGTTGCGTCTGGTGGAGGCCGGCGAGTGATTGCAAGCAGTGTTTGTTGTGCTGACTGCATGGCGGCCAACTTCTCCGTCCTGGGTTTCAGGCACCACTGTAAACTGGTTCACAGATTTAAAAGAAAGAAGTAGACAGGTCAGAAAGTTTCTCAGTGTCTTTTATCAGGACTCTCTCAAAACCAACAAAAAATAGAGCTCCTGCGCACATCAATAAAGACACAAATAAAGAAATCCACTCTCCAGCCATAAGCTCTCTTTTTCTGGTTTAAGTAATTATAATGGAGGATCTGGTCCTGATATCTCAGAATGGTTGTCGTTGCTGTTTTCAGGTTTATTCCAGAGTCTCCGCGATGGCTGCTGTCTCAGGGGAGGGTTGAGGAGGCCGAGGCCATTCTGAGAAAGGCTGCCAAGATGAACGGGGTTAAGGCGCCTGATGTCATTTTCCCTCAACATCAGGTGAAATCCACATCAGCCTGTGCTTTTTAAATAGCACAGTGCTTTAAACAGTCTCATTTAACTCCTCATATGATGACAGCTCTTCAACCCCTTTTATTTTCTGTTGAACTCAGTCTAAATTGATTTACTACTAGAGGGGTTATGTAACAAGGAGTTGAAAGAGCTCAGTGCACTGTGGCATAAACATGGCATAATTTAGTCTCACACCTGCTGCACATGTGCCACGTGGATGTGTGTAGATAACAATGCTATGTTGTTTGGCATTGCAGAAGTATAGCTGCAAGAAGAGTTTGCAGCTGAACCTACATTATTTTTTACTGCATGTCACAAATGCACTACAAGCACAGTTTTGTGCAATATAAGCTTTTATGAAGCCACATATTTATTAACTGTAACAGAGTTAATTACTTACCCATTGACTGAGTAAGATGTTGGACAGGCACACCACCACCATTTCTGTCAGATAATAATGGTATAGCATTTCAAGCATATAAACATATGTAGTCATAGGCAACAAGCATTAAACTGGACAATGTCTACTTAGTACGGCAACATTTAAATGCATGGACTTACAGATACGATATGTGCATTGGCTTCAATGTTATCCTTGAGCAATCCATTTCTTAATTATGATCAGAGGATGCTACCTATATGGTTACCTGGAAACAGTATTTACTGTAATTATAATTGCATCTATCATAATATCAGTTATTCCACCACTCTTAGAAACAAGCATTTGTTCAAATCATACCACTGAACAGACTTTTTCAAAGTCCAAATTTCATAACCCAGAGTTCAAATGCTCAAGTAATCTTAATCACTAATCTAGTTCAGGTGTATGATTAAGCCAGAGTTTCCTAAGTAAGGAGGATTACATGCTAATACACAACACAACCTCTTATGTTACTTCCACAACATTAAACATGTTTTTTTATTTTTTTATTTACATGTTTAACTCAGGAAATGGAAAACAACAACAACAACAGTGTATTTTGGAACATGATTCGTTATACTAAAACGTCTCTTTATGAATGCTTTATATTGTTTTAGCTGTGGATATCAGATGGGCTTTTGCTCACACTGTGTGCAGTGTTTTGACAGTGCTGTAACAAGACATGTTTGTTGTCACACGTGCATTGCAGTCAAGGGAAAATCGTGGAAGTTTGAAGACCTACAATCTCTGTGACCTGGTAAAGTCCACCAACATCCGCTGCATTACTGTCCTGTTGTCCCTGGTCTGGTGAGAGCACTTCCATGTATTTAAAATAGACATGGTCAAATTCATATACAACCCCAATTCTAAAAAAGTTGGGACACTGTACAAATTGTGAATAAAAACAGAATCCAATGATGTGAAAGTTTAAAATTTCAATATTTTATTCAGAATAAAACGTAGATGACAAATGTGTAATTTTAAGGAAAATTAATTGATTCTAAATTTCATGGCAACAACACATCTCAAAAATTACAAGGCCATGTTTACCCCTGTGTGTCATCCCCTCTTCTTTTTATATCAGTCTGCAAGCTCCTGGGGACTGAGGAGACAAGTTGCTCAAGTTTATAAATAGGAATGTTGGCCCATTCTTGTCTAATACAGGCTTTTAGTTGCTCAACGGTCTTCTTTGTCGCATCTTCCTCTTTATGATGCACCAAATGTTTTCTAATGGTGAAAGATCTGGACTGCAGGCTGGTCATTTCAATGCCAGATCCTTCTTCTACGCAGCCATGATGTTGTAATTGATGCAGGATGTGGTCTGGCATTGTCATGTTGGAGAATGCAAGGTCTTCCCTGAAAGAGATGACGTCTGGATAGGAGCATATGTTGTTCTAGAACTTGCATAAACCTTTCAGCATTGATGGTGCCTTTCCAGATGTGTAAGCTGCCCATGCCACACACACTCATGAACCCCATACCATCAGAGACGCAGCTTCTGGACTGAGCACTGAGAACAACTTGGGTTGTCCTTGTCCTCTTCAGTCCGGATGACATGGCGTCCCAGTTTTCCAAAAAATAACTTCAATTTTGATTCGTCTGACCACAGAACAGTTTTCCACTTTGCCACAGTCCATTTTAAATGAGCCTTGGCCCAGAGAAAATGCCTGGGCTTCTGGATCATGTTTAGATATGGTTTCTTTTTTGACCTATAGAGTTTTAGCCAGCAACAGTGAATGGCTTTTGTTCACTTTTGTTGTTTTGTATTGAACGGATTGTGTTCACTGACAATGTTTTCTGGAAGAAAACAACCGACAATGTTTTCTGGAAGTATTCCTGAGCCCATGTTGTGATTTCTTTCTAAGGGCCTGAAGATCATCCAGTATGGTTTTCCGGCCTTGACCCGTACACACAGAGATGTGTCCGTAAATAGGATCACATAACTCCCATCCTACACTCACTCCACTGGCTTCCTGCTTCTCCCAGATCGACTACAAAATCCTCCTGCTCACACATAAAAGCATCACCGGACATGCATCACCATATCTTCAATAACTCATGACTTTGAAATCCTCCACCTGCACCCTCAGATTGTCAGGCTATCTGGGTTCTTCAAGTCCCCACCACCAGGCTTTGTACCGTGTGTGTGTGTGAGCCTGTTTATGTGGTTTATGAGGACACAAATTTGTATAACTACATGGGTATTACACTGGTATTACACTATAAATGTGGTTTATGAGAACATATCAAATGTCCTCATAATTCAAATGGCCTTAAAAACATACTAAATGATGTTTTTTTGAGAAAGTAAAAATGCAGAATGTTTCCTGTGATGGGTAGGTTTAGGGGCAGTGTGTGTGTGTGTGTGTGTGTGTGTGTGTGTGTGATGGGTAGGTTTAGGGGCAGTGTAAGGGGATAGAAAATACGGTTTGTACAGTATAAAAACCATTACACCTATGGAGAGTCCCTGTAAACCACATAGACAAACATCCTCAAACATTCCTACACTATTTTTCATCACAGCATTGGGGGAATTGGTGATCCTCTGCCTATCTTGATTTCTGAGAGACACTGCCACTCTGAGAGGCTCTTTTTTACCCAATCATGTTGCCAATTGACCTAATAAGTTTCAAATTTGTCATCCAACAACTGTTCCTTATATGTACATTTAACTTTTCCGGCCTCTTATTGCTATCTGTCCCAACTTTTTGGGAATGTGTAGATCTCATGAAATCCAAAAGCCCGCTCCAAGCCCCCTTCAAGTCTCCTTGAACCCGCTCCGTTCTCAACAATTCTGCTCCAAGCCTCTACGAGCCTCCACAATTCTGCTCCAAGTCTCCACCAGCCTCCATAATTCTGCTCCAAGTCTCCACCAGCCTCCACAATTCTGCTCCAAATCTCCACCAGCCCGCTCCAGTCTCCACAATTCTGCTCCAAGTCTCCACCAGCCCGCTCCAGTCTCCACAATTCTGCTCCAAGTCTCCTTGAACCCGCCCCAGTCTCCACAATTCTGCTCCAAGTCTCCACAAGCCCACTCCAAGCCCATTCCAAGTCTCCACGATTCTGCTTCAAGTCTTTACGAGCCTGCTCCAGTCTCCACGAGCCTACTCCAAGTCTCCTCGAACCCACTCCATTCTCCACAATTCTGCTCCAGTTCTCCACAAGCCCATTCCAGCCCTCCACGAGCCAGCTCCAAGTCTCCTTGAACCCACTTCAGTCTCCACGATTCTGCTCCAAGTCTCCCTGAACCCGCTCCAGTCTCCATAATTCTGCTCCCAGTCTCCACGAGCCGCCACAATTCTGCTCCAAGTCTCCACAAGCTTCCACAATTCTGCTCCAAGTCTCCACGAGCCTCCATAATTCTGCTCCAAGTCTCCACGAGCCTCCATAATTCTGCTCCAAGTCTCCACGAGCCTCCATAATTCTGCTCCAAGTCTCCACAAGCCTCCATAATTCTGCTCCAAGTCTCCACAAGCCTCCACAATTCTGCTCCAAGTCTCCAGAAGCCTCCACAATTCTGCTCCAAGTCTCCAGAAGCCTCCACAATTCTGCTCCAAGTCTCCACGAGCCTCCATAATTCTGCTCCAAGTCTCCATGAGCCTCCACAATTCTGCTCCAAGTCTCCACGAGCCTCCATAATTCTGCTCCAAGTCTCCACGAGCCTACACAATTCTGCTCCAAGTCTCCACAAGCCCACTCCAGTCTCCACAATTCTGCTCCAAGTCTCCACAAGCCCGCTCCAGTCTCCACAATTCTGCTTCAAGTCTCCATGAGGTCTCTCCAGTTCTCCACAAGCCTGTTTTATATATATATATACCTGTAGGTGGGGAACATGTGGGTGGGAAAGAAATATTGCATTTATTTACCTTCAGCTGTGATAAAGTATGCAAATATAGCGTGAGTGTCACCACTGCATGGAAAGCAGTATCTGACTTCACGTGTCCATTTGCAGCTCCTCCCCACCTGCACGCGGCTACTCTCGCCGATCGGATGCATTCGGCCGCAGCCAATGTCGAATACAACTTAGGAAAGCATAAGACATGATCACATGAGGGCAAGCAGGTCACATGACAATAACCAGGAACCAAACTACAAAATGAAAGACATGAAACATTAAATAAAACACAAAACCAACCATGACATTTTCATTGCTGTATCATGACACACAAAAAACAATTGACTCCAAGCACAACTACGTATTATGTTTACAAAAAAAAAAAAAAAAAATATATATATATATATATATATATATATATATATATATATATATATATATATATATATATATATATATATATATATAAATTAAAAATAATATTTGAGATGTCAGTTTTCCATCACTTTTTGGTCCATGATTAACTATAGAACCTTCTAAGAGTGAGCATAAGAATGCAGAGGTAAAAATGATGAGAAAAGCTTGAATTTGCAAAATGTCAGTATTTCTCGTGTTTCTTTTCTGTAGCACTGGAGGAACGTAGACAAAAGCTGATGCTCGTGTTCACCTGCAGAGCATCTGTACAAAGAGTCACAAAATGAATAGTAGAAATACGGCAGAAACTTAAATAATAGCATTTTATTGTTTAAAAAATGTTCAGAACCCTAAAACTTTATTACTGGGCTCAAACCAATTTAGATTTTGAATCTCAGATTTCGATGTGGTCTCAAACTCTTGGCCCCAAATTGTGTTGTATTTGAATAAGTATTTTTTTGTTGAAAGACTGAGATGTTTGAGCTGACTTTTGAACAGCATTATTTTGCTTATGAGTTGATTATTAGTCATGTGTGAAACAAATACATAAAAATTACAACATTTTACATAAAAGCAGTTTATATTTTTTTTATGTTAATATTAATCTCTGTATACAAAACCATGTGTATGGACCTGCCGCTCACTCGCTGACTTCCTTCTGTTAGGTCGGCTATTTCGATCGGATACTGTGCCTTGTCTCTGAACACGTCCAGTCTACATGGGAACATCTACCTAAACTGCTTCCTGTCAGCAATGGTGGAAGTTCCTGCGCTCATCATGGCCTGGCTGATGCTCCGCCGCTTGCCACGCCGCCTCTGCTTGTCTTCCACCCTGTCGTTAGGAGGACTGCTTCTTCTCCTCATACACCTCATACCACAACGTGAGAAATTTATGAGCGATATTCATTAAAAGATATTCAGCAGAAATAGTGTATATAAGGTTTAGTGTGCACTTTTTATTGTGTTTAACCCTTATGCTGTGTTGAAAACCTTGTAATGCCAAAGATTAACAGCCTTTTAAAAATAGCTTGTAAATCTCTTATTATGCCATATTACCACCAAATATTGTATTTCATCTTTTTGTCAATTTGTTTTCTTTCAATTAGTACAGGTTTTGTGTTTATTTTGGAACTGATTGATTTGAGCCTCAATGGTTTAAGTATAACGTTTATTTCTGTGAAAAAGAAAGCCTGTGCCGGGCTGTACTAAACATGTGGGTAAGAATGTATACCCTTGTTGAGTAAAGTCAGTAAGTTTTAGTCCAATGCCATAATATTAACTAGCAATTTTAAGAAACATGACCAGAACACCTGCCTGAGGGTTAATCCTATTAATTGTCACCATTTGCTGGATTTTCTGACTAACTTTGGCATGGCAGCCTGGTAATGAGGATTTGTTCATCTAATGATGTGTTTGATTTTTGACACACTGCAACAAAAAAAAAAAAAATCTTCATTTTTTTTTTTTTTTAAATCTTGTCTAGTGCAAATATCCAAACATTTTTACAAACCCAATTCCAAAAACTTTGGGATGCTGTACAAATTTCAATAATTTATTAAGAGTACAACAGACAAATGCCAAATATTGGCTCATTTTTACCACTGTGTGTCACCCCCTCTTCTTTTTACAACAGTTTGCAAACGTCTGGGGACTGAGGAGACAAGTTGCTCAAGTTTAGGAATAGGAATGTTGAACCATTCTTGTCTAATACAGGCTTCTAGTTACTCAACTGTCTTAGGTCTTCTTTAGCCGCATTTCCAGGACTTTGGGGTGGTACTTGGTGTGTTTCGACCACAGTATCCGGGGTCTAAATTAAGTTCTGGGTTAAGATTTCCCTCTTAAAACGGCCCTGCTTGCAAGGTAAGACTTTCAGAAGGTAGGACTTGGCCGCTGAACATGCTGATTGGTTGAGCTCACGCAGCATTTTATTTCAACCTAAAAGTCTGTTGTGCGTCCAGTAAGAGTCATTTGCTACTCAAATCAGCAATAGATAGAGTTAAAAAAATACGACCGATGGACCAATGACGAGGTTCAGCCTTTATTAAGTTTATTCATGGATGACGAAATCCAGTGGGAACCTGAAAGACTCACGCGCAGTCCTACGTCACCGGACTAATCTTAGCGGTACGTTAGACTGCGATGGAAATGCAGACAGCAGCAGGTCTGAGGGAAAAAGAGTTCCTGGGACATATTGTTCCGGGTAATTTCTGTGGAAATGGGGCTATTGTTAGCCTGACAAGCCAGACCCACATCAAGATGTTTGGTCTGGAAACTCACCATTGACAGGGCTCAGTCCGAGGGGTGGGATAAACGGTTGTCTTTCAAACTCCCTCTGCACGCGATAGGATAGCGGTACACCAACCGGAGCAACGACGGTGAAGGGGAGCTCGCTGACTGATTAAACATTCGCCGTCTCCGGTCGGCTAAACTCCGAACACATCTTCCCTTTTTAAGAATGACTTCAGTGCCGTTCTTTGTTCTTTTCTCAGAGAAAAGCTTAACTCCAAGTCTTCCGGAGGCGCGGACAGAACTGATTCGAAAGATCGCCGCCGTTCGCCAGTTTCTGTGTTACTAGAAGCAGCAAACGCAACTCGGCCGTCGTCATTATGGCCCCGCCCGCCGACTCTATAGCCTACCTACACGATGTGATTGGGTCGTCCAGATTCTGAGGAAAACAGCTCAGATAGGAATTGAGAGTTGCTAGACGACACTTGCGGACAAATTAAATTTGCTGCCGCTAGGGTGCGTCTAGATTTCTAGGCTAGGCTTTTGTCGCATCTTCCTCTTTATGATGCATCAAATCCTTCTTCTACGCAGCCATGATGTTGTAATTGATGCAGGATGTGGTCTGGCGTTGTCATGTTGAAAAATGCAAGGTCTTCCCTGAAAGAGACAATACCTCAATGGCAGCATAGGTTGTTCTGGAACTTGGATGTACCTTTCAGCATTGATGGCCTTTCCAGATGTGTAAGCTGCCCATGCCACACACACTCATGAACCCCAGACCATCAGAGATGCAGCTTCTGATAACTTCTTGGATTGTCCTTGCCCTCTTTAGTCCAGATGACATGGCATCTAATTTTTCCAGAATTGGTGATCCTCTGTCCAACTTAACTTCGGGGAGACACTGCCACTCTGAGAGGCTCTTTTTATACTCAATCATGTTTCCAAATGATCTAATGAGTTGCAAATTGGTCCTCCAGCTGTTTCCTATATGTACATTTAACTTTTTTAAAGTTAAATGTAAATTTATTTTTTACTCTGAATTTGTACAGTGTCCCAACTTTTTTGGAATGGGGTTTGTAAATCAAGATACTTTACTGGGGAAAATGTTATTGTATATTTTTTATTTATTTGTTATTTTATTTATCGTTTACCATGAATAAAGCCATAGTAGCTGCCATGGCATTAAACTGAAGCCATTTTGCTTCTTCAGTAAATGTTTAGATATTTTTACTGGAAAACGAATCCGAAATACTAAAGAATAGCATCTTTATTTTTGCAGTATTTGGTCAACTTTGGATGTTATGTTTTGTCTCCTTTATCCTGTAGATATGAGTTCTGTTACCAATTCTCTGGTGATGCTGGGAAAGTTTGGTCTGTCTGCAGCGTTTGCAATCGTGTACCCTGCGACTGCAGAGCTTTACCCCACCGTCCTGAGGAACACGGCTTTAGGAACCTGCTCCATGGCATCCAGAGTGGGCAGCATCTCTGCACCTTACTTCATCTACTTAGGTCACAAAACTCTAATCACTATAATCTCTTTTATATCATTTCCTAAATCATCCTGTAACAAGAGTTCACTGAGGCAAGCATAGTGAGGAACCCATGGCATATTTAATCTTAGGGAACACTCAAGTCAAGTTCCTCCACACCAAACTCCTTATCCGTGTATTTATGGGCCAACTCTTTGTGCACTGGAGCGCAGTCATGTTGGAACAGGAAGGGGCCGTCCCCAAACTATTCCCACAAATTTAGGAGCATGAAATTGTGCAAAATGTCTTGGTATGCTGAAGCATTAAGAGTTCCTTTCACTGGAACTAAGAGGCTTAACCCAACCCCTAAAAAACAACCCCACCCCATAATCCCCCCTCCACCAAACTTGAGTCAGGCGAGTCCTGTTCTCCTGGCAACCGCCAAACCCAGACTCACTGCCAGAGAACACGTCTCACTGCTCTAGAGTCCAGTGGCGGCTGCTTTACTCCACTGCATCCCAGGCTTTTTATTGCTCTTGGTGATGTAAGGCTTGGATGAGCTGCTCGGCCATGGAAACCCATTCCATGAAGCTCTCTCCGCTGTTCTTGAGCTCATCTGAAGGCCACAGAAGTTTGGAGGTCTGGAGCTGTTGACTCTGCAGAAAGTTGGAGACCTCTGCGCACTGTGACCCTCAGCATGCGCTGACCCAGCTCTGGGATTTTAGTTGCTGTTGTTCCCAATTGCTTCCACTTTGTTATAATCCCACTAGCAATTGAGCGTGGAATAGTTGGTAGTGAGGAAATGTCAGGAATGGACTTATTGCACAGGTGGCAACCTATCACGGGTACCACACTTGAGTTCACTGATGTTTAAAATGTTTCCTGTAGTTTTGCACACACTGCAGAAGGGATTTTGGCCCACTCCCCCACACAGATCTTCTCTAGATCAGTCAGGTTTCTGGCCTGTCGCTGAGAAACACGGAGTTTGAGCTCCCTCCAAAGATACTCTTTAGTGGAATTATGACCAAAAAGTTATATTTTGGTCTCATTTGACCACATGACTTTCTGCCATGACTTCTCTGGATCATCCAAATGGTCATTGGCAAACTTAAGACGGGCCTGGACATGTGCTGGTTTAAGCAGGGGAACCTTCCGTGCCATGCATGATTTCAAACCATGACGTCTTAATGTATTATCGACAGTAACCTTGGAAACGTAGGTCCCAGCTCTTTTCAGGTCATTGACCAGCTCCTCCGTGTAGTTCTGGGCTGATTTCTCACCTTTTTTAGGATCATTGAGACCCCACGAGGTGAGATCTTGCATGGAGCCCCAGTCCGAGGGAGATTGACAGTCATGTTTAGCTTCTTCCATTTTCTAATGATTGCTCCAACAGTGGACCTTTTTTCACCAAGCTGCTTGGCAATTTCCCCGTAGCCCTTTCCAGCCTTGTGGAGGTGTACAATTTTGTCTCTCGTGTCTTTGGAAAGCTCTTTGGCCTTGGCCATGTTAGTAGTTGGATTCTTACTGATTGTATGGGGTGGACAGGTGTCTTTATGCAGCTAACAACCTCAAACAGGTGCATCTAATTTAGGATAATAAATGGAGTGGAGGTGGAAATTTTAAAGGCAGACTAACAGGTCTTTGAGGGTCAGAATTCTAGCTGATAGACAGGTGTTCAAATACTTTTTTGCAGCTGTATAATACAAAGAAATAGTTAATAGTTAAAAAGTCATACATTGTGATTTCTGGATTTTTTTAGATAATGTCTCTCACAGTGGCCATGCACCCACGATGACAATTTCAGACCCCTCCGTGATTTTCTTAGTAGGAGAACTTGCAAAATAGCAGGGTGTTCAAATACTATTTTCCTCACTGTATATATATATATATATATATATATATATATATATATATATATATATATATATATATATATAATTCATTACATTTATATAGCGCTTTTCTAGACACCCAAAGCACTTTACATAGAAGGGGGGAATCTCCTCAACCACCACCAATGTGCAGCATCCACCTGGATGATGCGACGGCAGCCATATTGGGCCAGAACGCTCACCACACACCAGCCGATTGGTGGAGAGGAGACTGAGTGATGAAGCCAATCAGGATATGGGGATTATTAGGAGGCCATGATGGACAGAGGCCAATGGGCAAATTTGGCCAGGATGCCGGGGTTACACCCCTACTCTTTTTCCAAAAGACATCCTGGGATTTTTAATGACCACAGAGAGTCGGGACCTCGGTTTAATGTCTCATCCGAAAGACGGTGCTCTTTGTCAGTATAGTGTCCCCATCACTATACTGGGGCATTAGGACCCACAAAGACCACAGGGTAAGCACCCCCTGCTGGCCTCACTAACACCTCTACCAGCAGCTACCTGGTTTTCCCAGTTGGTCTCCCATCCAGGTACTGACCAGGCTCAGCCCTGCTTAGCTTCAGTGGGAAACCAGTCTTGGGCTACAGGGTGATATGGCTGCTGGCAAATATATATATATATATATGACTACATCTGAATGGGATTCAAAACAATGATCAAACTTCTATCCACGCCTTCTGGCTTACACAGGACATGCTGTAATATTTTAAAAGATTTGTAACAGTAACAATTTGTAACAATGAATGGGAAAGAGTTTCAGATTAAAACATATAATGTGTGTATTGTCCAGAATTTCTCTAACATGCCTATAAAAATCATTTGTTCGTGTCTCGTTGTTCTGCTGCAGGAAGCTATAACAGATCTTTGCCGTACATCTTAATCGGCAGTCTGAATGTTCTCTCCGGGTTGCTCAGCCTTCTGCTTCCGGAGAGTTTCCGATCACCTTTACCAGAGACTATCAGTCACATGCAGAGAGGAGTTTGGTAAGTCAGATAAGAGCAGCGCCCCCTGCTGTTTGCTGTGGCATTGGCAGTACTTTACATGCTGCCCCGATTTACTAAAAACACATACAGACTTAATGGTACCTACAAAAATGAAATTAAGTGTTATTGTGGCGAGGTGAATGAGCGAGAGACTTGGGAGGAGCGAGAGGGGACCGGTGCGTGACATAACACTGTGCCTTAATCAGTGAGAATCTCTTTCAGGACTCCCACCCGGGAGATCAAGCAAAACAGAGCCTCTGCGACACTCTTAGCTGATAACTTCCTCCGGATAACGCGCCGCATAATCCACCAGAACTAATGCAAAGCGATGTCCTTGTGCTGACCGTACAAATGGTCTGATGAGGACCATACCAGTTCTTTCGAAGGGGACTTCCATAAGAGGGAGCGGGCGCAATGGTGCTTTTGGGGCGGCCAGTGGTTTACAAACTGCCAATGTAACGTAGTTCGTTGTTATGGGAAGAAGGAGGCATGAACCGGTGAACATTTAAAATACTCTAATCAAATAAATAAACAAAACAAAAGTAACATGGGCAGCCCTTCACGGATGACTGCCTGCACACACATCATAAAACAAACAAAACACAATGTAAAGTCCAGGCCTGGTCCTCTCTTGTTCTTCACTGGTGTCGCTCAGGGTTGTAAATTAACTTTTTTATTACCCACCAATGTTAGCATGAAAAACACATATAAAGTACACATAGGTAAATTAGAGTACTCAAGTAAATTGCAGGACTCGACATTACGCCTTTTCATGTGTTATTCACTTTTGCTTCTCCGGATTTTTATTATTTTATTTTAAATATAATTTTTTCTGAAGTAATATTTTTACCAGTGTTCAATCAGCTTTGACATATTTTAAATTGGCATATCTGTGATATATTACCTTTTATAAAGGGCTTTTTTTTTTCATAATCTCATTAAATATAGGCTATGCTTTAGCTTTCAGTTTATTTTTTTCATTTAATCTAGAAATTAAATTAGAATAAGGCACTATAGGGCTGTTACCAATCAAATTAGATAATTTACACAAACAAACAAAATTACAACTGCATTAAATAATGTTATAAGATTGTTTTAAATATGTTTAAATAAGAAATTTTGGAAAGATGAAACTTAACCACCAGTAGGTGGCACCGGGTGACCGTAATGAGTGAGTCATTGAGTCATTTAAACGATTCATTCAAACGGATGATTCATTCAAGAATGAGGCAGTCGTTTACGAACAGGTAATTGAATCTTTGATTCAACCGATTCTTTCAAACTGAATTGTTCAGTGACGCACTGCTGTGAGATGCGTTATGGTTCTGCAGTGATCTTTGTTTGGAACTATTTTTGCAGCTGAAATCTAACAAAAAGAGTCAATATTGCATCTAAAATGTGAGTTACTGTTAATAATATTTTTAATGGAGCTGTCATATGAATTCAGTGTCATTTTCAGTCGTGATGGTATTCAGGAAAACAGTGCTCTTGGTTCTGTCATGTTGCTTAACTGTAGACTATCATATATTTACACCCGCCAAAATTAATGTTAATTTAGAACCCTGGTGTCGCTCCTCCTTATGTGCCTCCGAGCTCCCTCATGTCTCTCACTCGTCCACCTTGCCACAGTTATTTAATGAGAACCGCAGCATGGTCCCATTTGGCCATCCTTTATATGAGGATGCGTCACTCTGAAGGGGTTTATTCTGCGATAACAACCGGCTGGGTGTACATTATCCCGCTTATTACACGGCAACTAGTCTCAAATAAATAATTATTAGACACAAAATATTGTCTTGTGATTAAATATTTTATTAGCTCTTACGCAAAGCTTCCGCGAAGAAAAACAGTTCCAACCTGCTTTAAGCCTTTATCTATTGCTGCTAAATGTTGAGAATGAATGCTGAAAGGGTTAGTTCAGCCAAAAATGAAACCAAGCCTATGGTTTACTCACCCTCAAGTCATTATAGGTGTTTATGACATTCTTCTGTCAGACAAATACAATCAGAGTTATATTTAAAAAGTCCAGGCTAACGTTAATCCCAGCAGTAGTTGTAGTTGTGTTTGAAGTCCATAAAAAATGCAGCTGTCCGTCAAATAACGTGCTCCACACGACTCCGATGGGTTAATAGAGCCTTCTGATTCCAATCGATGCGTTTGTGTAAGAAAAATATCTATATTAAAAACATTATAAAGGAAACCCGCCTTGAAGTCTTCCATTGTAACCCACGGCTGTTTAAGCCACAAGATGGCGCCAGCGTTAAGCACAGAAGTAGTACCGGTCAAGATAACTCGTAGTACCCGGATGAGCGGGTGTTATCTGGGAATAACATACCGCTGGAATGCGCGATTGACCAATCAGAATCAAGTATTTCACAGCGCCGTGTAATAATATAATATATCATATTTATATTTATAATATATCATAGCTATGTTCATGCAGTGGTAATCACAGATGTACTCAAAAATAATGTACTTTCTGTATTTTACAATTATTATAATTTTTTTATTTAAATAAGAAATAATATAATAATTGAGAGTTAAAACAGTTTTCAGTCGTTTGACATTTGTGTAAAATTGCACAGGGATGCACTGTAAATAATTCTCTCTTTTTTCTTTCAGGTCTAAAAAAAGAAATTTGACTTACAGTGTTAATGAGGAGCATGAGTCTGGACACTTGTAATGGATCATAAGGATCATTAATGATTGTGAAGGCTCAGTAAACTAACCTCTTTACTCCAAGACTGTAGAGAAACCATTTTTGTATTGGTTCTTTTTTATTCTCACTGTAAAAGGCAGACATTTTAATAACTTTTGGAATAAAGCCTCTATTTGTAATATTTTTTCTGTCAAATGTGATACAGTTCATTTATAGACTGTTCTTTGGCCCTAAATGTAAAGCCACATACAGAATGTAATAAATTTTGCCTTTCAGCACAAGTTGTCAAAACATATCTATTTCTCTGTCTGTGTGAGTGAGTGAGGTTTACTACTTTTATATTTTTCATTATTTGAGTTAAATATAAGTTTTTAAGTTGTCAGGTTGTTTAAGATGCAGACACCTTGCCAACAAAAATGTGTTCTTATAATGTTTTATAAGAATTAACTTAAAACTTCAAAATATTATTTCTGAATGTTCTCTGAACTTTTTTAGATTGGCCATTTAAAAATCTTGGTTATTCAAATGTTATGTGTATGCTCTATTTGTATTATTCTTTAAAGATTACAGCAATGAACATTTTGATTGTTTTTTGAATATTCTGAGACAAATAATTATATATAATAAAAAAAAGTTAGGCAATGGTCCAAAATAAATGTTTTTGTGCTAACGTTATTAAAGACCAGATAATTTTGAAAGAATGCTCTATTAATGTTACTGGAAGAACATTTATTCATAACGAAGAACCTTGCCAGAACGTTAGTGTCACAGATGTACTGTGTAGTAAATATACACAAAGAGATGCATGATGCAGAATTAATTATGCCTCGGAGGACCATAGTGGAGCCGAGGGAGCATTGAGCCAAGGTGGAGCCGATGCGTCAGAGGACCATGGTGGAGCCAAATGAGCATTGAGCCAAGGTGAAGCCGATGGGTCAGCGGTCCATGGTGGAGCCAAGGGAGCATTGAGCCAAGGTGGAGCCGATGGGTCAGCGGTCCATGGTGGAGCCGAGGGAGCATTGAGCCAAGGTGAAGCCGATGGGTCAGCGGTCCATGGTGGAGCCGAGGGAGCATTGAGCCTAGGTGGAGCTGACAGGTCAGCGGTCCATGGTGGAGTCAAGGGAGCATTGAGCCAAGGTGGAGCCGATGGGTCAGCGGTCCATGGTGGAGCCAAGGGAGCATTGAGCCAAGGTTGGAGCCAACAGGTCAGCGGTCCATGGTGGAGCTGAGGGAGCATTGAGCCTAGGGTCCATGGTGGAGCCAAGTGAGCATTGAGCCAAGGTGAAGCCGATGGGTCAGCGGTCCATGGTGGAGCCAAGGGAGCATTGAGCCAAGGTTGGAGCCAACAGGTCAGCGGTCCATGGTGGAGCCGAGGGAGCATTAAGCCAAGGTGGAGCCGACGTGTCGGAGGGCCATGGTGGAGCCGAGGGAGCATTAAGGCCATGGTGGAGCCGATGCGTCGGAGGACCATGGTGGAGCCAAGGGAGCATTGAGCCAAGGTGGAGCCAATGCGTCAGAGGGCCATGAGGGAGCATTGAGCCTAGGTGGAGTCGATGCGTCGGAGGAAAATGGTGGAACCAAGGGAGCATTGAGCCAAGGTGTAGCCGACGGGTCAGTGGTCCATGGTGGAGCCAAGGGAGCATTGAGCCAAGGTGGGGCCGACAGGTCAGCGGTCCATGGTGGAGCCGAGGGAGCATTGAGTCTAGGTGGAGCCGATGCATCGGAGGACCATGGTGGAGCCGAGGGAGCATTGAGTCTAGGTGGAGCCGATGCGTCAGAGGACCATGGTGGAGCCGAGGGAGCATTGAGTCTAGGTGGAGCCGATGCGTCAGAGGACCATGGTGGAGCCAAGGGAGCATTGAGCCAAGGTGAAGCCGATGGGTCAGCGGTCCATGGTGGAGCCAAGGGAGCATTGAGCCAAGGTGGAGCCGATGGGTCAGCGGTCCATGGTGGAGCCGAGGGAGCATTGAGCCAAGGTGAAGCCGATGGGTCAGCGGTCCATGGTGGAGCCGAGGGAGCATTGAGCCTAGGTGGAGCTGACAGGTCAGCGGTCCATGGTGGAGTCAAGGGAGCATTGAGCCAAGGTGGAGCCGATGGGTCAGCGGTCCATGGTGGAGCCAAGGGAGCATTGAGCCAAGGTTGGAGCCAACAGGTCAGCGGTCCATGGTGGAGCTGAGGGAGCATTGAGCCTAGGGTCCATGGTGGAGCCAAGTGAGCATTGAGCCAAGGTGAAGCCGATGGGTCAGCGGTCCATGGTGGAGCCAAGGGAGCATTGAGCCAAGGTTGGAGCCAACAGGTCAGCGGTCCATGGTGGAGCCGAGGGAGCATTAAGCCAAGGTGGAGCCGACGTGTCGGAGGGCCATGGTGGAGCCGAGGGAGCATTAAGGCCATGGTGGAGCCGATGCGTCGGAGGACCATGGTGGAGCCAAGGGAGCATTGAGCCAAGGTGGAGCCAATGCGTCAGAGGGCCATGAGGGAGCATTGAGCCTAGGTGGAGTCGATGCGTCGGAGGAAAATGGTGGAACCAAGGGAGCATTGAGCCAAGGTGTAGCCGACGGGTCAGTGGTCCATGGTGGAGCCAAGGGAGCATTGAGCCAAGGTGGGGCCGACAGGTCAGCGGTCCATGGTGGAGCCGAGGGAGCATTGAGTCTAGGTGGAGCCGATGCATCGGAGGACCATGGTGGAGCCGAGGGAGCATTGAGTCTAGGTGGAGCCGATGCGTCAGAGGACCATGGTGGAGCCGAGGGAGCATTGAGTCTAGGTGGAGCCGATGCGTCAGAGGACCATGGTGGAGCCTAGGGAGCATTGAGCCAAGGTGGGGCCACTGCTTCAGAGGGCCATGGTGGAGCAGAGGGTTGAGGTGGAACTGAGGAATCCAAGAGCCAAGTCAGAGCTGATGACTGGTATCCCCAGGTATATCCGTGCAGCAGAGCGTAAACTCTGAAAAACTGAGGGACTGAAGGGAGACAGCGGAGTTGAGGCAGATGGACTGGATGGATTTGACATTGGAGGAGGGAGGCGGGGTGGGACCTTCTTAAATGAAGGAGGCTTGGATCAGGCCAACAAAGACTTTAGGCTTAACCAGCGATGACTTGAAAGACTTTGAACTGAATATGACCAGCGGTGACTGTAACATAGTAAACACCTATTTGAGTACGTGATGCAACATTAAGAGACATATTATAATAAAGAGACTTGAGACTTGACTTGGACAATAGCTCAGAGACTTGACTTGGACTCTAGCTCATAGACTTGAGACTTGACGTGGACAATAGCTCAGAGACTTGAGACTTGACTTGGACTCTAGCTCATAGACTTGAGACTTGGCTTGGACTCTAGCTCAGAGACTTGAGACTTGACTTGGACTCTAGCCCAGAGACTTGAGACTTGGCTTGGACTCTAGCCCAGAGACTTGAGACTTGGCTTGGACTCTAGCCCAGAGACTTGAGACTTGGCTTGAACTCTAGCCCAGAGACTTGAGACTTGGCTTGGACTCTAGCCCAGAGACTTGAGACTTGGCTTGGACTCTAGCCCAGAGACTTGAGACTTGACTTGGACTCTAGCTCAGAGACCTTGACATGGACTCTAGCCTTGAGACTTGGCTTGAACTCAAGCCCAGAGACTTGAGACTTGGCTTGGACTCTAGCCCAGAGACTTGAGACTTGACTTGGACTCTAGCTCAGAGACTGGACTTGGACTCTAGCCCAGAGACTGATCATTGTAGAGGCTGGTGTTGACAAGTGGTCAGGGAAGTTGGTGAGGCAGGCCAGATCAAAAAAGTCCCTTGTGTGATCCTCGAGGGACTGATCCCCCGGCTCCAGCTGGAGGAAATGCACAGCAGGGTTATCCATAGTTTATTTGCCGATTAAATCTTATCTTACAGTCTTGTGTTCCATGCAGTTAAAACCAAGATGTTTGACGCAGAATGAACGAAGATATAATGCATTTAATAAACACAAAGATAACCAATACTAGTGGTGGACTGGCCATCTGGAGCACTGGGAGTTTTCCCGTGGGGCCGCAGGACAATGTGGGCTGACACTTTTCCACGTAAATACATGAAGTCAATCTTCATCGCCTATATCCTTCCGTCAGTCCAGACAATTTGCCCGCGCGGTCCACTTGAGGGAAAAAGGTGAATCTATTTAGCCTGCTCGGTGTCAGTGCAGATGTCTAAAAGCTCTCGTCAATGTCAAAATGGTTTGAGATATCCAATAAAATTGAAGGAGTCTGGATTTACTGTCCACAGAAACTGAGCAGCGCGGCACATTTTAATGCTTGAACCGCTGAACATGACAAGACATTAACACTGCAATATTTGCAGACAGTTTGCGATACAAAAAAAAAAAAGTTAAACTATGTACATTAATTTCCAGGGATGCAAACTACTGCTGAGCTTTTCAAACTCTTCAGATTGTAATGCCATTTACGTTATTCATCACACAATGCACAAAAAAACCCCATCAAAATAGCAGTGTTCAGCATATTAGATAAGAATGAATTGTTTGTGTATCTGTTTCCAGGTTTTCTTCAGTAATATCACAATCATTTGAAAATGATTGTCATGCTCACCAGTGATTGCCCATGTTTACCACCAGAGGGCTCTCCACCCCAGGCTATTGAGATTTCATCAAAGCCTACATGGACCCTTTTTACATTTCCAGGTTTCTCAGAGTGGAAGTCGTCATAGTTGGGTTAACTTTTATAGCGGTTAATGAGAGAACACATTAAATATATTTTTTAATTCAATAATAGTTATTTCACAACTTTCAAAAAGAGGGAAAAAAATAGAGTGAGATTGATTACAGCAGTGAAAAGAGAGAAAGATGTTATTTTTACCATCACTCCCATAGACCTGTATCAGAAAGTCCCTCTAGTTGGCCAGATTGAATTTCTGTTAATTAAATTGCATCAATTCACAGAAAATCAATTTGGCCAACTGAAAAATGTACATGTAATCAGTCACTAGAAAATGTTCAATTGGAGACATGATTATTTTTACAGTGCATCATTATTTACACCTGTGTCATTAGCCTCAATAACCTCAGCCTATACAAACCTGTGCTGCGGTCCAGTTTGGTTGTATTATGCCCTTCACTCACTAACTTCCCTCCGCTATGATAACTGTGTGAATAAGCAAGCTTTTGTAATTATTCCGGTAAATTTTATTAGTACAATTTCACATTCATAAGTGTAAGTTTTCTAACAAAAAAAAAAAAACATTTCTCAGTAGCCTTTAAAGAGTTTGAAAATTACTTCTCTACTATTCAATCTAGTTCTACTTCAGCGCTGGTAAGATGAATCTGTATTTAAACTGGGTCATTAATGTAGTAGAAATGTGAAATTATATTTGAATAAGACTGAGACTTCTAGACTGAGAAAAGACAGAAAATGTATTTTTGTCTCATGTCTTAACCAATATTTTCCACTTCTGATGTCATTTCTAGCGATAAATGACTAATGTAGTAATTAAATATGTGTTTAGTTCTCACCAAAGTTCTCTCTATATTGCTGTCGATCATTAAAGTGTTACACTGCCTTAGAAGTCCGAAATCAGTTTCAGAGGTGCCTTCGTGCACAAACGCTGCCTTACAAGTCATTGCCTGATAAGGCAGCGAGGCAATCAGTCAGCTGCCTAGGTTTTCGGATGCAGCCACTGTGACTGAGTTAGAGAAGACACTACAATTAAAAACTGAACGTGTGTGTTCAATATAATGAGTGAGTCGCCGCGTGAGTCTCACAGCACTGAGCACTAACTGCAGGAGTCAGATAAATGAGCTGATGAGCTCTCGTGATGAGAGCTGAGGTAATCGCGCCTACACTCGCGGCATACATTCACAACGCAAGTTCAGTCTGGCACGTTTCAGTTCATGCCTTTGCAAGCTTCACTTTCATAGAAATTAATTTGAGAAGTTAAAAGACTTCCATTGCTCACCATAGCTGCGTTTAAATGAGTGCCTGTAGCTGAGCTGAGCTGTGAGTGTGATCTCCATCCTCATGCGCGGGTTCAAAACATGAGGAAACGGCTCCCTCTGCTGGCTGTAGTCTTTAGCCTCTGGACAAATATCGTCAATTTGCGTCATAGGAGGAATTTTTCTAGAAATAAAATGCATAAATCTCTTGTCTCAGGGGGATATGAGGGGGGAAAGCACGATCATTTGAATATACTCCAGGGTCTCTACTGATACAAAGCCATATGCTAATCACTGAAGTAACCCTTTAACACTGTTCATCTGTGTACTGTCTTTAAAATCTTTGAATGATACAAAGGTCTTGTATCGCTGTGAATTTTTGTTAAAAAATTATTATTATTATTATGAATTATTATTATGAATTATTATTATTGTTGTTATTATTATTATACGTGTTATATGTGTTTGTTTTATTTTATGTGTATGTGTCATTTGCCCACCTGGCTCCAAAGTTCTGTTGTTCAAGCATAATACATTTTTTTTAAAAGTTAAAAATATATATAAATACAAATTTATAAATAACTTCCCTCATATCATAGAGTTGTTTGTGGTGGGCTGAATTAAACACGATATGTGTTGACGTCACAATCATATTGCATTGTGGTATATAATAATAATAGTAATTTGTTACATTTATATAGTGCTTTTCTAGGCACTCAAAGCGCTTTACTTATAGAAGGGGGAATCTCCTCAGCCACCACTAATGTGCAGCACACACCTGGATGATGCGACGGCAGCCATGTTGCACCAGAACGCTCACCACACACCAGCTGATTGGTGGAGAGGAGACCGAGTGATGAAGCCAATCAGGAGAGGAGGATTATTAGAAGGCCATGATGGACAGGGGCCAATGGGCAAATTTGGCCAGGATGCCAGGGTTACACCCCTACTCTTTATCAAAGGACATTTAATAAAGGGATTTTTAACGACCACAGAGAGTTGGGACCTTGGTTTAACGTCTCATCTGAAGGACAGTGCTCTTTGACAGAGCACATATGAAGCTGCCTGAAGTGTACATATGATGTAGACTCGCTCCCTCTGTCAAAATCGAAGGAGCGTGGATCTGTCCATATAAACTTCCCTTAGCCACTTCACAGAGTGGAATGCACTTCAAAATGGCGGCACAGGGAAGTGCTTAGGGAAGTTCGCAAGTGTGTGTCTAAAAGTGGAGTGGAACACAGCACATGCTCACACTGTCATTCACAGCAAAGTCTTGTTTATTCCAAGAGTTGTCTCTTGTGTCTGTTCCTGGAATTCTCTCTTGCCCATGTTCCATGCCATGTTGTGTTTGTTTGTTTGTTTGTTTTTGACCTTGCCTGTACTCTAGACTACAACTGAGTCTTAATAAACTTGCATTTGGATCCTTAGCCATTGTGTCTTTAGGCAGTATATGTTACAGATTCATAAAACTCAAAATATCATTCTCAAACGTACACTAAGACATGGTAAAACTGGCAACTTTCACATTAAAGTATAGGCTAGGTCCCTCCCAAAAAAAAAAAATTAGTTACATTTTCAATTTGAAATAATTACAACTTTTTAAATGTTTTTAAAAGAAAGCTGAATTTATTTTATCTGAAATACAGTAAAAAATATAATGCAATTTCAAATAGTGTTTTCTATGTGAATATATAGTAAAGTGTGATTTATTCCTGTGATCAAAGCTGAATTATCCTCATTACTCCAGTCTTCAGTGTCACATGATCCTTCACTAATCATTCTTTTAATATCGTATGCTATATTTTTCACTTAAAAATTACCTTTCTAGAATTGGAGCTCTATTCCATAAAATGACAGATGTCAAGCTCCTGAAAGGACTAATAATACTATAAGGGACCATAAAACAGTCCACATTCTGCACTACAAGTCTCCTAAAATCTAGACCATTGATCACCCTAGACTGGGTGATATGGACTAATTGTGTGGTATAGGTAATAAACTTTAGTGATATTAAACTTCCCTGTATAGAAAAGAGATGTCTTTAAAAATTTTGTACTATTAATTATAACGTTATAATAAGCATTTCAATAAAAATAAATAAATAGCCTTTATATGTCTTTATAAAGGGCATTTATATTATAGTGTTATAAACTGCTCTGTGTGTATAATGAGCTGCTGGGTTTAAGGTGAGGTGTGTTGTGGACCGGGTGTGATGGGCCACTTTGTACCAGAGAGTCCACATGAACTGAGGAAGACTGAAGGCTTAAATACACAGAGGATAATGTTTCACAAAACAGAAACAGGTGAGAACTAATCAGAAACATTGACAACTAAAACCTTGTATGCCTTTTTCCACATGAAAAAAATACTATAGTATATTATAGTAAAATTACTCTAGTAAATATAGTGTTTTGAACCATACTATAGTAAAGATACTGCAGTAAATTGTAGTATATTATAGTAAAATTACTGTAGTAAATACTATAGTGTTTTGAACCACACTATAGTAAAGATACTACAGTAAATTGTAGTATTTTATAGTAAAATTTCTCTAGTAAATACTATAAGGGTTTTTTAACCATAATATAGTAAATATAACCTACTACAACAATTTACTGTAGTATTATAGTAAAACTACTCTAGTAAATATAATGTTTTGAAGCATAGTAAAGATACAGTAAATTGTAGTATATTATAGTTAAGCTACTCTATAGTGTTTGGATGGAACCACACTATAGTAAAGATACAGTAAATTGTAGAATACTAGTATTTACTACACTTTGTTAATTTACTCTAGTAGCCTATATTTACTATAGTATGGTTCAAAAACACTTTAGTATTTACTTTTACTATAATATACTATATTATTTTTTCATGTGGGTTTGGCCGTTCACTTAATTAGCTACTCGACGGCTGAGTTTCGGAGTACAGCTAATCTAGGCGCGTTGCTTGGTTACGTCTCTCGCGCGTGGACCACGCCCACCTTAACGACCGCTACTAAGTATCGCTGAAGAAGAGTGATTGTAGAGTCGGGGATTGTATCGTGAAAGGCGGATCCGGTCGAGAAGAACGGCACCGATTGCGTTACACGGTTCCGCGTTGAGTATGATTGTGAAGAAACCGTCGAGAGTAAAAAGCAGCGAGCGCAATGTGACGCCGATGAGAGCCGCTCCGTCACTCTCCAGTACGAGCCCTCTGCGGTAATATGAGCTCTGATTCCGCGATAATCACCGACTCCATATTAATGTCCTTTTTAATGTGTAGATTTCCGATCACATGGGTCTAAACGCCGTCGAAGTGCTCGCCGAGGACGCCAGCTGCCGAAGCTCAAAGGCCCCGGATGCAGCCGAGACAGGTGGGAGTATCGGTTATTAATATGATGAGTTACACCTGATTATTATTATTATTAATATGTGACGGGCTGTTTACCTCCACGCTTTAGGGCTGATGGCTTTGTGTTTACAAATGCTCACATTAGAGCAGTGTTTTGATTCGATTATTGATCAATAAATCTACTTTAACTCTCTTCCTTCGCTCGCACTTTGTTACAAATCCTTCAAAATGACCCGGGGCCTGTACCATGATGGTAGTTTAACAAACTCAGGGTTACAGGATTAGTTTCGAGTTGACAAAACCAAACCATTGTATTAAGGCTTTGTTGGTCCCATGATGCTTATCATCAGCTTTCTTTGTCAACCCAGGCTTTGATCCTGAGTTCAGGAGTTTAGCTGTGACATCAGTAGTGAACAGCCAATCACACGTTGTGGAACTGAGATTAGCTTCTCGCGAGACAATCAGTGAGATTAATTTCTCTCTTCTGCAGAATATTGCATGATTGAAAAATATTAAGAATAAAAAATTAAAAAAATACACAGCAAGAAGAAAACCTGTCTATGAAAGAGTACAACTTAAAGAAAAAATAGTATACATCAATCCAAGTAAAAGTTATGAAGTTAGTTTAGTTGATATAGAGAAAATTGAACATTTAAGCTCAGTAAGTTTCTTTTTTTTTTAATAGGCTAGTTGTATTTATTGATTTTAAAGCTTATTCATATGACTTTATTCAGTTGATGTTATTTATATGACTTATGTATTAATTTTAACAAAGTGCCTATTAATGATTGATTAACTAAAACGATAAATGTGTAATTGATTAAAGGTATAATAATTACATAAATTATATCTAAATCATTCAAAATTATTATTTTTTTATAAATAAGCATTGTTAAAAGCCAGACGCTTTAGTTTTTAAAAACCATTTTGCTATGTAGTGACCTTTAATTTGGAGTAGAAACAGGGGGAGTGACTTTATTGCATCAGAGGTGTGTCACTTTACTCACAGCTGATTGGTCCAATTTCAGATTGAGATCTCTTATCCAGAACATAACCTGCCCCAGAGCAGGTTAGCTGTGGAGCGTAAGTTACTATGGCGATGAACACAGCTAAAAGCCAAACTAATTTAATGGTACCTAAAACCCAGGATTGGAACAAACTAAGCTTAAACAAATCTGGCTAGCCAGCTGAACCGGCTTCATGGTACAGGCCCCAGATGCCCTAAATTTAAACATTAGGGGAGAGCTGGACACTTTTTTACTGTCTCAGTTTGTGTAAATCCACTTAGGGTTCAGATTATTTTTTTTTTCACACACTAATTTCCCTCATGTCTAGTATAATTATGTGGTTTTGTTTAATTAGTGTATACTTTTTTCTTGATTGACCCTGAAAGAATGGAAGTGAAATGTGACAACATGCCCCATACATTATGACATGAGCATATGACAGATGAACATGCTATCTGATCTAATAAAAATAAATTAAAAAATCAGTGACAAACTAAAATATTTTGTCAGTAAAATACAATTATTAACTTTTTCAAATAAAATAAGGCATTTTTTAATAATTAAAAATAAAAATAAAATTAGTTTGACAACAAACACTGCAAAACACAGCTAAAGTTCCAAACATAGTAATAAATTAATAACTTCTGAACAATAACTGTCGTTTTCTCATGTTTTCTCAATAGAATTAATAAAAGAATAGAAATATTATATTTGTATTAGGGGCTCATTGTGACAGCATCCCGCTCTGCTCAACTGGGAATAATCGTGGCTCGCGTCTTCTGCTGTCAGATCATTAAAAAACAGATATAACATTACAATAATATCAGATTTGTCTTATTTTAAATAAACACAAAAAACAGATGACACAAACTTAAGTAAGAAATTTACTTTTGCTATGGTTAAATAAATGTTCAGTGATATCCTCCAAAGATTTTTTTTTATTTTGTCAGTTTTTTCTCAAAATAACATTGATTATGGCAGAAGTAAATACACTAAATTTGGTCACCCTGGCATGTGTGGAAAGTGTTAAACCATGTGTGTTACATCTAACCCCGCGTTAGGTTGTGCCCCGCTCACCCCTGATTTTTGTTGGTCCAGAAAGCTTATTTTATTTAACCTTTATCGGTTCTCTGACACTATACGTCTCAGTTGTAAATAAAAAAAATTAAAAAAAAGAGCACATTCAGGGCTTTTCACAGATGCCATTTGTTTGGAGGTTTCATCGGGACAACAACTTCTCCTTGCTCTTTAAAAATGTCTGAATGAGCTAATTTAGCACTCTTATGGAAATATTATAATATCTTGTAATAATCATTTCTGAAGAATTTTTAAATTGTTTGTTATAAAATAACATCTCAGGAAAATGTAATGGGGTTTCTAATCAAAATATGACTTACTGTTTCAAAACCACCGGGCATTGATCTCCTATAGAGGACAGCTGGACATGTTCATCAGGCATTCATTCAAGGGAATAGGGAAAGAAAATATCAATGTTCCTATGAAATATTAGATATTATTATGAAAATGTTTCTATTACAACTATTACTCGCATTATGACCTCTGACATGACGCGTGACGAGCTTCCCCTGACCCGACGCGTGACGAGCGGCCCCTGACCCGACGCGTGACGAGCGGCCCCTGACCCGACGCGGGACGAGCGGCCCCTGACCCGACGCGGGACGAGCGGCCCCTGACCCGACGCGGGACGAGCGGCCCCTGACCCGACGCGGGACGAGCGGCCCCTGACCCGACGCGGGACGAGCGGCCCCTGACCCGACGCGGGACGAGCGCCCCCTGACCCGACGCGGGACGAGGGGCCCCTGACCCGACGCGTGACGAGCGGCCCCTGACCCGACGCGGGACGAGCGGCCCCTGACCCGACGCATGACGAGCCGCCCCTGACCCGACGCTTGACGAGCGGCCCCTGACCCGACGCGTGACGAGCCGCCCCTGACCCGACGCGTGACGAGCGGCCCCTGAAATACCAGAGGATGTCGATATAAGAGAAGAGGTGCTTGAGTTTGTTCCCCAGCACTATTTGTTTGTTTACTCTACTCCTACATCACGTCAGGTTACTCTCTTGACACAAGTCGACTTGCGTAGGCCGTCTGTCAGAAGAATTTTGTTTCTAAAGTTTTAAGTACGGATATTTTTCATTCACTAAGGCATCACTTTGTTCAGAAGGCCTTTATTAACCCCCAGAGCCGTACTGATTACTGTTATTTCTACTGTCGTACTGTGTGAAGTTTCCGAGTACAGAAGGCAGGTGGAAGATGTCTGAATGCAGGAACGTGGAGAGATCACGGCGAGGTACGAGTGCTCCAATCAGGCTTGTGTACAATTCAGAATTGAATTGAGAATGACTCCTAAATTCCAATGCAGTTCTTGAATTTGAATTGAATTTGAATGTCAAAAACAGGATGTAGAATTACAATTCGAATTAGAATTGAAATTTAAGAAAAATTCAAAGAAATTCATATACATGTCCATCTTGCCATAGCAGCTTCATCTGCAGCTGTTGAGGGAATCTTTAGTGCTGCAGACAGATCTTCAGAGCAGAACGCTGCAGACTCAATGATTAAACATTAGAGGAGCCATTGAGAATCAGATCATCAGTGTTGATCAGTGAGTTTTGCATTTACAACAACTTTGTGTTATTTTATTACTTTGAAATGAAAATAACATTGGAACAAAACTAATTAAACAACATTGAGGGGTTAATTTATTTAAATTGATAATTAGCTGTAGTTTAGAGCAAAATGTATGCAGGGTTGAGGAGAGACACTGTAAAAAATGAATCATTGGTCTTGTAATTTTCACAAAAAATTAAGGTGATAATTAAAAACAGTTTGTTTGTTTTCTTAAGAAAACTGTGGTTCAGTGTTGTATAGAAATAAAAACAAGATAAACACTTTCCTAATTTTTTAAAGGAAATTTAAAAAAAAAAAAGCAAGATGAAGTGTTGTGAAATGTGTTTTTGAGTGAAGGGAAACATCTGTTCAAATGTATAATGTTCATTTATGTTTGACATTTGAAAGAGTTTCTGTTATGTTGAAGTTTTGACCGTTACCATTGTGCAGAAGAGTAGAGCTTATGGTCAGGTTGTGATGTGAATAACTGCAATATTATTATAAAGAATGTTGCCTTGTTCAATGAGTAATAATATATATATATATATTTATTTCAGAATCAATTCAGATTGAAAAAGCACATTCCACTAATAAGATTTAATTCATCATAAAAACTGCAGAAATATTATGTAATATTGTTACCATCATTTTTTAAAAGTAGATAAGGTGTAATATTTTTACATTGTAGATGCCTGTGATGAAATTGTGTTATTAAATTACAAAATTAATGTAATTGTTGTATTACTAAGGTAAAATGTGTAATTCAATTAATTACTAATCATATTAAAAGGAAATTGATTTGCATTGATAAAGTAATCCAAACCACATTTATAATGGGTAACTTATAACAATAAGCGAATACATTTAAGTAACCATCCTAACAGTGAGTGTGTGTGAGATTCAACACTTTCTTTCTGTTGTGACTGTGTGGAACTTCTTTGAATTGTCATGAATTTAATTCTACTTCCTGTCATTCAAATTCAACTTTGTGTGGGGCGGAGTCAATTCAATTCAAATTCATGAATTGAATGGAGGTCAATTCAGAATTTTGCACAAGCCTGTCTCTAATATCACAGACTGAACGAGTGCGGGTCTAAAAGTGCCAGTTTTTGGTGCCTGAAGAGCATAACTCCTTCTCTCGTCCGCTCTCAGCAGGGCCTGATGGCTGCCGCCGGCTCCAGCGACTTCAGCCAGGACTCCACAAGTCAGTTCTGAAGATAATCTCAGGTCAGCGCTCTCTGTTTGAACTTCCTCACAGGTCTTTGCAAACCCATTCTCTGTCGCTGAGCAGGTCTAACGATGCCCTCTGGAGTTTCCAGCTTCCTGTTGGATTGCTTGGATGTCGACTCTCCAACTTCATTCGAGGACTCGACGCTTTCATCCATCGAGGAGTTTCGCAGAGCTGACAATGATGGTATGATTAATACATTTGAGAACTCTGGTTAAATTAGGAGTAGTTCACATTTAAAAAAAATAAACATAACTATAAACTATTAGCCTGACAAGCCAGACCCAGATGTTTGGTCTGGAAACTCACCATTGACGGCTCAATCTGAGGGGCGGATAAACGGCTGTCTGTCAAACTCCCTCTGCACGCGATAGGATAGCGCTACACCAACCAGAGCAACGAAGGTGAAGCAGAGCTCGCTGACAGATTAAACATTCACCGTATCCGGTCGGCTAAACTCTGAACACATCTTCCCTTCTTCAGAATGACTTCAGTGCCGCTCTTTGTTCTTTTCTCAAAGAAAAACTTAACTCAAGTCTTCCAGAGTCGCGGTCAAAGCTGATTCGAAAGACCTAGCCTACATTGTACTACTGAAGAAATTAAAATAAGCTTTTAATTGTTTAACAATATTTCATCTTTATTATGAATGAGTTTGTCTGGAATTTATCATTTTTACTTTTATATTTTACGTTGCATTTATTTGGTTCTTTAAGATAGGCTAATACTCAGAGGATCTATATCAAATATAATTTTTTTATATAAAAATGTAATTTTTAATTTCATTTTTAATCTCCAGATCGTTGTTTGTATAGGTCATAGTTTGACTCAAGCTTTTTTGCTCAAAGGTGAAGACCCAACTTTATGCATGTTTTGTAAGACCGTCCTGGGTTTAAACAATAATGCTCGTTTATCAAGTTATTTCACTTAAGGGTGTATTTAGTAAGATTAAACTCTAATCTGTGCAAACATTAAACTTTGCTGAAATTAAAAACCTTGATTTGGTCTCTACACTTCATTCTGGTAACTCTGCTAAACTAATTACTAAAACTAAAACTGAAACTAACTAAATAGAAATGTATTTGCAAAATAAAAACTAAACTAAAACTAGCAAAACCATTTGTAAAACTAACTAAAACTAAACTAAAATGTGTAGCAAAATTGAAAACGATAATAAAATAAACACTAATTTAAAAAAGCAAAACTATAATAACCTTGCATGTGACACACAGAAGCCAATGGCACATGTCACTATGCGCCTAGATATGTATACTGTGACGAAGCGACTGCCTCTCCCACATGATCAGTGCCACCCCGTCCTTGAAAGCGCTGCCCTTCGCCAGGTTCCCGACTGATGTGGTAATAGAGAGAGGAGGGGAGCTGAAATTACTGAGAAATGGCTATGAGTGATGAGGCACACCTGAGGATCATGAAGCCTCATCACCGCCACTGTTAAATGTTGAGCGTGCCTCTCTCCAGAGGGCCAGCCTCTCCCCTTGTGCATGCACGCTGGTGTCCTCGTAGGTCCATGAAGGGAGCACGGAGGGAATCCCCTGCCGTCCAGGATGGAAGTGCTCATGTAACGCCGCTGACGGGCGAGTATGCCGGGCCGGTCTTCCCCTCGATGTCCGCGGCTGAAGAGGATGAGTCGCCGCGTCGAAGCTGCCGCGCCTCGGACCAGGGTGAAGCGTGGGCGACCGCCGGACCCCGCCCCTTTCCTGGACCCATTCTATCCACTCACTACCCTTCCGAGACTATTTAATGTTGCACCGAGGACACCACATCCCCTGTAGTGTTTGTCAATTCCCCGTTTGTGAATAATTGATGTTTGTTTATGGAAATAAATGCCTCTTCGAGGGCTGACACCACACCTGCTGTGTCTGTCGTGTGCTCCTCCCATCACAATACGTATACAAGATACACATTTTTGCCCATTCTTCTAGAAGCTCATTTGTGAGGTCAGGCACTGATGTTGGACGAGAAGGCCTGGCTCTCAGTCTCCGCTCTAATTCATCCCAAAGCTGTTCTATCGGGTTGAGCTCAGGACTCTGTGCAGGCCAGTCAAGTTCCTCCACACCAAACTCCTCATCCATGTCTTTATGGACCGACGCTTTGTGCACTGGAGCGCAGTCATGCTGGGACAGGAAGAGGCCGTCCACAAGCTGATCCCACAAAGTTGGGAGCATGAAATTGTCCAAAATGTCCTGGTATGCTGAAGCATTAAGAGTTCCTTTCACTGGAACTAAGAGGCTTAGCCCAACCCCTAAAAAACAACCCCACCCCATAATCTCCCCTCCACCAAACTTTAAATCCCGTTCTCCTGGCGACGGCCAAACCCAGACTCGTCCATGGGATTGTCAGACTGAAGCGTGATTGGTCGCTCAGAGAACACGTCTCACTGCTCTAGAGTCCAGTGGCGGCTGCTTTACTCCACTGCATCCCACGCTTTGCATTGCTCTTGGTGATGTAAGGCTTGGATGAGCTGCTCGGCCATGGAAACCCATTCCATGAAGCTCTCTCCGCTGTTCTTGAGCTCATCTGAAGGCCACAGAAGTCTGGAGGTCTGGAGCGATTGACTCTGCAGAAAGTTGGAGACTTCTGCGCACTGTGACCCTCAGCATGCGCTGACCCCGCTCTGGGATTTAACATTTCTGAGTTGCTGTTGTTCCCAATGGCTTCCTCTTTGTTATAATCCTGTAACAGTTGAGTGTGGAATATTTAGTAGTGAGGAAATGTCAGGAATGGACTTATTGCACAGGTGTCAGCCTATCACGGCCCCACGCTTGAGTTCACTGAGCTCCTGAGAGCGACCCATTCTTACACTAATGTGTGTAGAAGCGTCTGCAGGCCGAGAGCTTGATTTATACACCTGTGGCCATTAAGAGATTGAACATCTGAACTCAGTGATTTGGAGGGGCGGCCCAATACTTGTGGCAATATATAGTGTATCAAGAATCAATTTCCTGTGAATAAATAAATGTCAAAACGGCTTGCGATATTGGAATGACATGAGGGCGAATTAAAGTGTTTTTTTGTCACTTTAATTTAATTAAAGGAATACATTTGACTTGATTAAAACTAAATCTCAGAATAATTCATTTTATACAGTTGATTTTCTAGTGTTTTCGCTGAAGGTTATTTCCTGTGAACTCTCAGATGAAGGTTGCACTTTACGCACTGAAGCCGGACTGATGAGCGCTGTGAAGAACTCCACTCTTCTGGATCTCAGTCATGCGCAGGATCTGGAGCTCCAGCTGCCTCCAAACCTCTCCTCCATTCTTGGTGCGTCATCACACCTGCACTTTATGCAGAGCTGTTCATTTCACACTGATGTCTCCGTGCATTTCACATTAATTTCCTGCAGAACTCTCAGTAGACGCTGCTGAAGATGAAGAGATGTCACCTGTTCGGTAAGGCCTTTATATACACACACACTGAGGGGTTTGACCGTATTGGAGAGAAATGTTTGGCAGTTTGACACACGATCCGAATCATGAATCAACGCACTGATTCATGACCGATTGAATCTTTATTTGAGAAACAATGCTTAATAATTTTTGTTATTTTTGAACCAAAATGTATTTCTGATGCTTCAAGAGACTCTAATTAACCCACTGATGTCACATATGGACTACTTTGATGATGTTTTTATTCCCTTTCTGGACATGGACAGTATAGTGTGCATACACTTGCATACGCTCTCGGACTAAATATAAAATATCTTAAGATACGGAGGTCTTATGGGTGAGGAACGACATTAGGGAGAGGCTTAAATGACATACATTTCATTTTTGGGTGAACTAACCCTTTTAAAACGTTTTGACCGCGTTATTATTTCTAATCGAATCCTCGTCCAACTCGCAATGGGTTGTGAGTAATATCAGCCGTTAGAGTGTGCGTCGATCCGCACTTTGAGTTCTGCCTGGGAATAGTAGATCATCCGGATATCTTTGGAATACTCTTTTCAGCATACTACGATTTGGGACATACTAGTTCTATTTTCGAATACTATTTAGTATGGATAGCATGCAAATTGGGATGCAGGGTGTGTTAGTGAGCACATCTCCTTTGCCTAGATAATCCATCCACCTCACAGGTGTGGCATATCAAGATGCTGATTAGACAGCGTGATTATTGCACAGGTGTGCCTTAGGCTGGACACAATAAAAGGCCACTCTAAAATGTGCAGTTTTATCGCACAAGCACAATGCCATAGATCTCGCAAGTTTTGAGGGAACGTGCAATTGGCATGCTGACTTGCAGGAATGAGCTGTTGCCCGTGAATTGAATATTCATTTCTCTACCATAAGCTGTTCCAAAGGCGTTTCAGAGAATTTGGCTGTATATCCAAACGTCCTCACAACGGCAGACCATGTGTAGCCACGCCAGCCCAGGACCTCCACATCCAGCATCTTCACCTCCAAGATCGTCTGAGTAACCATAACCGACTTGAAGTAACCGACTTGAGTGCGCAAATGCTCACATTCGATGGTGTCTGGCACTTTGATAAGGTCAAGTCAAGTCACCTTTATTTGAATAGCGCTTTTTACAATGAAGATCGTTTCAAAGCAGCTCCACAGTGATAACAGGAAAATATTGCAACAGAATTTAATGGAAAGTAATATAATTAAATATTTAGTGTCCCCAAATGAGCAAGCCAAAAGCCTAAGGCAACCAGGGCAACGGTGGCAAGGAACCCAAACTCCATCAGGTGACATAATGGAGGAAAAAACCTTGGGAGAAACCAGGCTCTCGGTTCTCCAGCTCTCCTCTGGCCAAGCGAACAAACAGTGTATGATTGGGATTCAGGCAACATTACAAATCAGAAGTCATATTAGATCCGAACAGAGAGGTGTTCTGTTCATGGATGAATCTCGGTTTTCACTGTACAGGACAGATTGCAGACAGTGTGAAGGGCGGCGTGTGGGTGAGCGGTTTGCTTTTGTCAACATTGTGGATCGATTGGACCAGGGTGGCGGTAGGGTTCACATCATCCAAACGAACCGAACTCTGATTTCAATCGAACTCGGGTGCGCACCTGAAGTTTATCTCGGCAAAGGAGAAGTGCTCACTAACACAGATTTAGAAAGATTTGTGAACAATATTTGAGAGAAACAGGCTTTTTGTCTAAATAGGAAAAGTCTTAGATCTTTGAGTTTAGCACATGAATATATGTTGTCCCAGGGAAAGATTTGTTCATAATGACCCTACAAGATCTATTAAACCATGTTTTGGAAGTATTTAAAAAATGCGTAAAACACTAAATTATTTTTCTCTTGGCCGCACATAATGTTTGGCCACTGCTGTTTACAGTGGGGCAAAAAAAAGTATTTAGTCAGCCACCAATTGTTCAAGTTCTCCCACTTAAAAGGATGAGAGAGGCCTGTAATTTTCATCATAGGTACACTTCAACTATGAGAGACGGAAACCTCCACAAGGTTTTTACACACTGTTGCTGGTAGTTTGGCCCATTCCTCCATGCAGATCTCCTCTAGAGCAGTGATGTTTTGGGGCTATTGCTGGGCAACACAGATTTTCAACTCCCTCCAAAGATTTTCTATGGGGTTGAGATCTGAAAGCTGGCTAGGCCACTCCAGGACCTTGAAATGCTTCTTACGAAGCCACTCCTTCGTTTGCCCGGGCGGTGTGTTTGGGATCATTGTCATGCTGAAAGACCCAGCCACTTTTCATCTTCGATGCCCTTGCTGATGGAAGGAGGTTTTTACTTAAAATCTCACGATACATGGCCCCATTGATTATTTTCTTTACATGAATCAGTCGTCCTGCTCACTTTGCAGAAAAACAGCCCAAAGCATGATGTTTCCACCCCCATGCTTCACAGTAGGTATGGTGCAACTCAGCATTCTTTTCCTTCAAACATGACAAGTTGGGTTTTTATATTTTGGTTTTATCTGACCATATGACATTCTCCCAATCCTATTCTGGATCATCCAAATGCTCTCTAGCAAACTTCAGACAGGCCCAAACATGTACTATCTTAAGCAGGGGTACACGTCTGGCACTGCAGGATTTGAGTCCCTGGGGACGTGGTGTGTTACTGATGGTAGCCTTTGTTATTTTGGTCCCAGCTTTCTGCAGGTCATTCACTACGTCCCCCCTTGTGGTTTTGGGATTTTTGCTCACCGTTCTTGTTTGACCCCAGAGGGTGAGATCTTGTGTGGAGCCCCAGATTGAGGGAGATTATCAGTGGTCTTATATTATCTTCCATTTTCTAATAATTGCTCCCCCAGTTGATTTCTTCACACCAAGCTGCTTACCTATTGCAGATTCAGTCTTCCCAGTCTGGTGCAGGTCTACAATTTTGTTTTTGGTGTCCTTTCACAGCTCTCTGGTCTTGGCCATAGTGGAGTTTTGAGTCTGGTTGTTTGAGGTTGTGGACAGGTGTCTTTTATACTGATAGTTCAAACAGGTGACATTAATACAGTTAACGAGTGGAGGACAGAGGATCTTAAAGAAGAAGTTACAGGTCTGTGAGAGCCAGAAAATTTGCTTTTTTTGTTGGTGACCAAATACTTATTTTCCACCATAATTTGCAAATAAAATCTTTAAAAATCAGACAATGTGATTTTCTGGATTTTTTTAATCTCTCATTCTGTCTCTTATAGAAGTGTACCTATGATGAAAATTTTAGGCCTCTCATCTTTTTAAGTGGGAGAACTTGCACAATTGGTGGCTGACTTAATACTGTTTTGCCCCACTGTAAATGAATGCTGATTTTCTGTTTCTCAGGCTGTCTCCTGTATATGTGTCTTCGGAAGCCTTGGCCTCAGGTGTTGCATCAGGTACTTGAGTTTCCCTCTGTGTATTAGACTGACTGAGTGTGTGTCAGCGCTAAATACGGCTTGGCTTTGAGTGAATGAAGCTGTTTCTGCAGGAGGAAAGTTGAGACCAGAGGACGAGAGAACGTCTGTGAAGACCAGACCTGTAGATCCGACTCCTGCTGTTAGGAAGGTGATTAATACTGTGTGTGTGTGTGTGTGTGTGTGTGTGTGTGTGTGTGTGTGTGTGTGTGTGTGTGTGTGTGTGTGTGTGTGTGTGTGTGTGTGTGTGTGTACATAACTCAACATCCACATGTTAATGAAAAAAATATCTTTTTCCAGTGTTTTGCAGAGAAGGGAAAAGTAATCAAATGCAGGAAAGTGACGTTCAGTGATGTTGTGAGTGTTCGAGACGTGTCGAGCCTTAAGTGTGATCAAGGGGGTCAACTGGGTGCTGGAGGCCAACGTGGCACTGGAGGTCAGCAGGGCTCTAAAGGTCAGCGGGGCACTGGAGGTCAGCGGGGCACTGGAGGTCAGCGGGGGACTGGAGGTCAGAGGAGCTCTAAAGGTCAGCGGGGTGCTGGAGGTCAGCGGGGCGCTGGAGGTCAGCGGGGCACTCGAGGTCAGAGGGGCTCTAAAGGTCAGCGGGCCTCTGGAGGTCAACTGGGGTCTGGAGGTCATCGAGGCGAGCAGCTTCAGCCGGACAGAAGCGTGTCGGAATCCTCAGATATTCCCTCAGGGCCTGTGAGATTCTTTGACTTTGCAGACGTGTGTGAGAGAGAGGCCTTTTTCCACAGACTGAAACAAACTCGCTCGTTCACGTTTCCTGCCAGACCAGTGACTGTTTCCTTATTCCCCATATAGACTCTTCTGACATGGACAGGTATTAATGATCCTTTAGCATGTGTGTGTGTGTTCTTTAGATATCCTCTCACCTATCTGAGAGACACAGGAGTGACCAACAGAGGGTGAGCACTGTCAGATACACACACACACACTATTATCTGAATATAACAGTGTTTGCTGTCCTGCTGAAGAACTCAAGAGAGATGAAAACTAATTTATCTGCTAAAACAAACACATAATTAATACACAACTTGTGCACTTATAGAACATGCCTCTGTGCAGTGAAGCCCAGTTATGCACTATGAACTCAACTGAGGATTTTAATGCAGTCGTGAAAACTGGAATGAGATTTCACACGGAATTTAATGGGAAGAGAAGCTTGTAAATTAAATTATTTATAATTGATGTTATAATGGATGTGTATGTGTAAAAGACAAAATACTAAAAGACAAATAATAAAGAATATTTTGCAACTGATCTTGATTTACAGAATTATTTTTGTGTGTAAAAAGGGCAAAAGAAATTATTATGCGTCTTAGAATAGGTCATGTTGGATAAATCTAACATTACATAGAAACGAGAAACACCCCACTGGACTCTGCACCCACTGCAATACAAAAGGCAACAAATCACATTCTATTATATTGCAAAATAAATGAGAAAAAAAGAACGGAGCTAGAGATGGAGATTGGAGAGCAGAACATGACACTAAAGAATTTGCTGGGGAAAACAAAAGTGTCTCTTAATAAATTATCTGGAAGAAAAAAAATGGGATGCGTTAGAGAAATTGTTGTGGATATCTAGTATATATTTAATAATGATATTGATTCCTGCTGCTCACGCTCCAGTCCAGTAGGTGGTGGTAATGCACCTTAACTCGCAAGTACGATGTCAAAGGCAGTTTTTTGCTCTAGTCCCCTCCCTGTTAAAAGGAGTGATGAGATAGTTAGCAGATTATGATCACTCAATGGCTGGTTATCTAAGTGGTGTCCCCAAAATAACATAGGGTTCATAAACAATTGGATAAGCTTTTGGGGCAGACCTGACCTGTTGAAGATAGACGGCATTCATCCCTCCTGGTCTGGTGCTGCTCTTCTCTCTAGTAAATTGACACATAGTCTTAGAGCTAAACCTTGACAAACTAGGGCCCAGGTCAGGAAGCAGATGGACTGGCTTAACCGACCACCTGCTAGCTGTCTCACGTCACAGAAGTCAGATAAATTCCGAAACATAGAGACTCTTTCACCTAGATATTGTCACATAGAGACTATGTCTGTTCCTCGAATTAGTAAACACAAAAAAACATTCAACAGTAAAAAAAAATATTTATGTCAAACAAATAAACAACAGATACAATACAGATGAACAAATGATACAGCTTGGGTTGCTGAATATTCGATCCCTTTCTCCAAAAGTATATACTGTTAATGATATGATTCCAGATCATAACCTAGATGTGCTGTGTTTGACAGAAACCTGGCTAAAACCTGACTACTAAATTACTTTAAAAGTAATAAACGAGTCTCAATATTATTGGTATTAATACGAGCCGCATCTGAAAGGTGAAGGGGGAGGTGTTGCTGTAAATTATAATATCTTCAGTATTACTCAGAAGTCTAGTTTCAAATATAATTCATTTGAATTTTTGGTGCTTGATGTAACGTTATGTAGTGTAATTGATAAATCTCACTTGACATTTTTGCTGGCTACTGTATGCAGGCCACTGGGGCACCATACACACTTTATCAAAGAATTTGCTGATTTTCTATCAGAATTGGTACTGGGAGAAGATAAAGTACTAATTGTTGGTGATTTTAATATTCATAAAGACAATGAAGACACATTGGGATTGGCGTTTAGAGACATTCTAACTCTATTGGAGTTAGGTAACACGTATCAGGACCCAGGACTTTAGATCTAATACCTTCACATGGAATAAATATTGATACCGTTAAAATTCTCCAGCAGAGTGATGACATCTCAGATCCTTACCTAGTTTCATTGTGGCAACCAGCGAGGCGAGGGACTGTGAGAGCGGGCCGGTGGCGAGTGGTAATAAGTGCCAGCTGCGCACCACACCGGTCTTGTCTCACACCGGGAACATAAAAGGAGGAGCAAAGAGAGGACCAGGCCTGGACTTTATGTTATTGTTTTGTTTATGTTTAATTATGTGTGTGTGGGCAGTCGTCCGTTTCGTTTTGTTTATTTACTTAATAAAAGTTGTTGAACATTCGCCGGTTCCTGCCTCCTTCCTTCCCATATTTATGGACTTTGTTACAATCATGTACACTTAATTTAACTAAGGCTGCAAAGCTGTCCCCTCGCTTCAAATATGGCAGGACTATCCCTGCTGCGACTAAAGATTGCTTTGTAAATAATCTTCCTCATCAGTTGCATCTCCTCAGCATTACAGATAGCCAAGAGAAACTCAATGTTGCAACAGAAACTATTGACTCAATTTTCCTAGCACTTTAGACACAGTTGCTCCCTGGAGCTTAAAGATGATTAAAGAAAATAGTCTAACTCCTTGGCACAACGAGCACACTCGGGCCCTTAAATAAGCAGCCAGAAAAATGGATCACAGCTGGAAGAAAACAAAACCGGAGGTTTTTCGCAATTCGTGGAAAGGGAGCCTGATTGCATACTGAAAGGCTGTAAAAACTGCTAGATCTGCTTATTTTTTCAACTCTCTTAGAAGAAAACAAACACAACTATAGGCATTTATTTGATACAGTGGCTAAATTAACCAAAAATAAAGCTTCAACTTCTGATGTTTGCAAACAGCACAGCATTAATGACTTTATGAACTTCTTTACTAGTAAGATTGATAATATTAGGAATACAATTATAACCATGCAGCCGTCTACTACAGTATCACATCAGACAGAGCATTGTAATGTCACTGAGGAAAAATTACACTCATTCCCTGCAATAGGAGAAGAAGAATTGGCTAAACTTGTTAAATCATCAAAATCAACTACATATACATGTCAAACCCTATGCTTGACCCTATACCGACTAGGCTATTAAAAGAGATGCTTCATAGGTCATAGATCCTCTTCTTAATATTAATAATTCATCCTTGACATTAGGATATGTACTGAAACCTTTTAGGTTGGCTATAATTAAACCACTTATTGAAAAAAACACAACTTGTTCTACACAATTAGTCAATTACAGGCCAATATCAAATCTACCGTTTCTGTGAAAAATACTAGAAAAGCAGTGTCTTCACAATTATGTTCTCTTTTAGAAAGAAATGGTATTTGTGAGGATTTCCAGTCAGGATTTAGACCGTATCATAGTACTGAGACTGCTCTAATTAGAGTTACAAATGAATTACTCTTATAATCTGATCGAGGCTGTAACTCTCTGCATTCGATAATTTCGACCACAACATTTTTTTGAATAGATTTGAAAATTATGTTGGCATTAGTGGAATTGCACTGCCCTGGTTTAAATCGTACTTATCTGACCGTTATCAGTTTGTAGCAATAAATGAAGAGATGTCACACCGATCACAAGTTCAGTATGGGGTACCGCAAGGCTCAGTGTTAGGACCGTTGCTTTTCACTCTGTATATGCTACCACTGGGAGATATTATTATGAAGCATGGCGTTAATTTTCACTGTTATGCTAATGATACTCAGCTCTATATTTCCTCACGCCCTGACGAAACATACCAATTCACAAGATTAACGGAATGCATAGCTGATATAAAAAATTGGATGAATAGTAATTTCCTACAACTTAATTCTGAAAAAAATGACTTTCTAATTATTGGACAAAAAACTTCTGCACGTAGTAACCTAGAATACTTTCTAACACTTGATGGCTGCTCTGTCAAGCCCTCGTTGTCAGGGAGGAACCTGGGTGTGCTCTTTGATACCAATCTCTCATTTGAAAGGATCTAGCATCTGTAAAACCGCATTCTACCATCTTAAAAATATATCTAAATTATGGGACATGCCTTCATTGAAAAATGCTGAACAATTAGTGCATGCGTTCATGACCTCAAGACTAGATTATTGTAATGCTCTACTGGGTGGTTGCCTTACTCACTTAATAAACAAACTCCAGCTGGTCCAAAATGCAGCAGCTCGAGTTCTTACTAGAACCAGGAAGTATGACCATATTAGCCCAGTTCTGTCAACACTGCATTGGCTCCCTATTAAACATAGCATCAATTTTATAATCTTGCTTATTACTTACAAAGCACTAAATGGTTTAGCTCCCCAGTACTTAAGCAAGCTCTTAACAGATTATACTCCATCACGTCTATTGCGGTCTCAAAACTCTGGCCAGTTGATAATACCTAGAATATCTAAATCAACTGCAGGCGGTCGATCCTTTTTCTATTTACTACCTAAACACTGGAAGTCTTCCTAGCATTATTCGGGAAACAGACAAACGCTGTCAGTTTAAATCTAGACTAAAAACACATCTCTTTACTATGACATGCACATAAAACATTATCAATTTATATTATACAAACGATGTTAATTAACAAAGATTCGGGAGGAGGGCTTTCAGATAATTGACACAGGTGGATAGCACTCAGCTAATCAACGAGAGGTGCATATATATACACAGCAGTCTTACCTCCATTCTGTTGACAGTTTATCAGCATCCCTCCTCCACCCCTTCTCCACATTTTGCTCTTTTAGTTCTAACCACTTACACAAAAAGGGGGGGGTACTCTGGGTTCGGGCCAAGTTCGAGCTCGAATCCCTCCCCCCGGACAGCACGCCAAATACGCATTTATATTACTCTATATAATTATATGTAAGTGTGAACTCGTGAAATTAGTTAAATTATTGTTAGGCTGCATTAACTAGGTCAGCCGTAACCGGGAACACTTCCCATAACACCTGATGTACTCGTCACATCATAAAAAGAATGGCATCTACGATAATGTTATTCTCTCTGTTTATCCCGAGGTTTATTGTAGTCAGCCAGATTCGGGCCGTATCTAGATCAGATGGTGGACCTGCTCCCGCCTCCTTCCTTCGCATCTACGAACTCCGTTACCGTAGCCTCCTTCCCTTCCCCTTTATACAGATAAAACCATACATGTATTTAAACACGCTTGCCTATATGCTGAGTATGTAAGGTTTGTGCACATGCCATCACCATTTTCACGGATTTGCTTTTTGGGGGTTTGCGCAGGGATGATGATATAATTTTAAAACTATTTCAAACCTATTTCATGGTTTGCGTTCTCCAGCTATTAGGAGTTGTTGCCGTGCGGATGGGGTCTGGAGCACATTGGGGTTTTTATTTTAGTTGAAGTTGGTGTTGTTTAAATGGCACCAAATTAAATAACTAATCAATTTACAACCGAAATGAATCAATCAAAAGCTTTTCTTCAAAGGCAAAATTGAATTTCCTTTTATCACTGTAAAGGAACTTTGAAGCAATCTGTGTTGTAAAAAGCGCTATATAAATGGTGACTTGACCTGACTTGACAAATTCACACTTACATGTAATGAAGTAAAGTTTATGCATATTTGGTGTGCTGTCCTATGTGTCCTCTGTGCTCAGTCCAGATGTGTCTATGTATTTTTATCAGTGTAATCACTTTTCATTATTATAGTATGTCCATCTGCAATCTCACTGGTCAGTGTTGTGAAATTGTATCTTTAGTTCTACAATCCTTAAAGTGTGTCCTGAGAGAGCTGGACCTGAGTAACAATGACCTGCAGGATTCAGGAGTGAAGCTACTCTCTGAAGTACTGAAAAGTACTCCAAACAGTCAGCTGGAGACACTGAGGTTTGATTTTCACGTTCAGTTTCATTCATTTGGTTAAAATAAGAAAATAAACCACTGTCAAGTCAGTTTTATTTGTATAGCACTTTTCACAATCCAAGTGCTTTCTAGGCTACTTTACTTAAGACTTTGCCTTAAAGGGGTGCTTCACCATTGGCAAAATGGGCTTTCATTTTTTAAGGGAGAATCTAAGTGGTGAGAGTGAGTTTAAAATAGAAGCATACAAATGCACTGTGAATGTTTACTTATTCGGTATATATATTCAGTATCGTATTGGGTTAGACACTGTAATTTTTGCTGGATTGGGTATACCCATGTTTGTTACTGTTAAGCTACGCAAAAGATAAAAAAATATAAAGTACCATAAACATTTTTGTGCCCTATATTTCAAGTCTCCTGAAGAAATTCAATAGCTTAATTTGAGGCACATGAATATTTACATTATTAAATTAAAGTTGGTGAAAACTCTTCCCTCAGTCATTCTCCATTCAACAGTTTTTCGTGTTTGTTACACCAGTCAGCACTGTTAAACTCTCCAAGATCATTCAGTATTCTTATTATTATACTTGATCCTTAGTTAAAGTTCTGTTGATTTGCATTTTTTCCCCCAATATATTTATTGTCCTTTTCTTGTTTTATAATCACGGAACAAGTACACAAGCTTACACCCTTTCACATACACATTCAATTTACACTTCTTAAAGGAATAAATGCATTAAAAATGTAATAATGATAAATAATGAAATAAAAAAATAAAAAAATGTGTTGCATGTTTACAATGTATTTTTCAGTAAGATCTACATTTCCATTTTACATGCTATTTATGTTTGGCTTCCATAGCTAATCCAAGTCTTGCCGCTTGCCCTTAGCAATATAAGTTAGCCTTTCCAGTACGATATAAATCGTTATCTCCTTTATCCACATTTGCATGGATGGAGCACCCATACTCTTCCAGCACAATGCAATAACTCTTCAGGCTTGAATTGACCAAATTTATTTATTTATTATTATTACCCCCTTCTGCAAGTTTTGTATTTTTGAAAATTCCTGTAGGCAATGATATTATGTACATTTTTCATTCAAGCATTTAGAACAGGGGTGCCCAAACTTTTTCCTATGAAGGGCCAAAAATCAAACTTGATTGAGAGACGTGGGCCGAAAGTAATTTTAAAAAAAATCATAAATCAAACTGTATTAGGCCTACATTAAAGTTGCTATGGGTTTATTCATTTCATAATGTTTACAATAAATATAAAACAAATGTAATCTGATTAACTAATGCAGTTTTATTTGTAAAGTGTTGCATTTTAATGACCAATTAAATGGGCAACAATCCCCAAGTGTTCAATGTAAAATACGGTTCAATGTCAAATACACAATGATCCAGATTCATAATGTTGACGGATATTTTACTCTTTTAAACAAGGAACAGACTGTTTGCAAATAGGGTTATTTTTATTTTTATAAAAAGATAAAATACAGAGTATAGTAAATTATATCTCTTTACATAAATACTATTTTCTACTTAAAAACTATAATTTCATTATTTTATTAACCCAAATAAGGACTCACCCGCACTAGGTTCCACGTGATGGGGAAAAAAGGTAGCTTCCTTCCACTTAAGAAGAGTTGTGCACTTTTTATTTTAATTTATCTCTTTACATAAAAACTATTTTCTACTTAAAGCTCTATCTTCGTCATTAACCCAGTGTTTGGTATGTGAATGCTGTTTTACGTGAATATTACCACAGGAGTAAAAGCACAAAACTTTGTTTAAAAAGGAAATAAATTCGCAGATGTAACATTGCAGCCCTGGATGAGAGAGGTGGGCTGAGCCCAATTTAAGATCTGCCAGCTTTTTAATTCTGTTTTGCGTTCTGGTCACCCGATTTGATGGACATCTGGTTTCTTTTCTCAAATCTTCACTCGCGTCGCACTCATTTTCACAGGAAAATATTAATGCTTCTTCCTTTCGTTTGCGTATAATTAAGTATATTATACCCATTCACATCTATGGTAAAGACTGTAGGACGAATACCTTTTGACAAATTTTATTTTATTAAATTTTATGTTTGTGCTTGTTATTAGACTTGAGGCGCGTCAAGTTTATTTGAATAGCGCAGTTCACGTGCACCCAGCGGTTTTACTTTCGCTTTTTCTAGCGGTGCATAATCAAACATAGCCTAAATGTCTTGGCCCTGTGGAAGATAAAATTCACTCTTCAGCCCTTTTACAACAAGTGTTGCTTTGCAACATCATGAAGACAAAGATATTAGAAAAGGTGTCTATCCAGCTCATGTCCCACATTCATCTCAAAGCGCAGACCGGCATAGGACGCATCTTTAAGGGGGAAAAGGCTAGAAATCTATCTACAAATCTTTTTTTAACTAATAATTAAATTTCTTATACTCTTTGGGTTACCATTATTTACTGATAATTGTTTAATTGTTTTACAGGCTGCAGTGAGTTGTTTCACTGACGGAAAATAAACATGCATGCTTATTATAATGTTTGAGCGTTTATCATTTCAAAATGTAGGCTCTCTCTCTCGGACCTCGGTGGGCCAAATCAAAGGTTACCACGGGCCAACTTTGGCCCGCGGGCCCTAGTTTGGGCATCTCTGATTTAGAACATCCAGTTTAGATTTAAAGGTGTTATTTTTGTGTTCTTCTTCAATGACTTAGAATCTGAAGAGTATAGAAACATTTTTAATGGTTATCTGGGATGGAGTCTTGTCCAATGTCTACCCAAGCTGGAGGCACTGTTGTACATAAATAGTTTATACTTGCTGTTTAATAATAATTTGAAACGTAGTACACTGGCAACGTTTGAAAAATGAGGGGACAGACCCACTGATAACTTTTTTTCTATTCAGCCCTATATCTAGAAATCCTCTTGCATTTAAACGGTGGACGCGAGCTCGACATGTTTTTAAAAAAACGCGCAAATTTACAGCACATGTTCTCGAGACTCCGTCGCTATGGCAGCAGCAAAGCCGCTAAAACCCAATCTTGTGCATCGCGTCCCGGTTTGATACGGCGGGACGCGTCGTTTTGCTTGTAAATACGGGACCATATATAGCAGCACAAAGGAGTTTGCTAAAATATTGGTGGGGACAATTTTGCCGTCTTAAAATGTTGATTGGGACTAGTACCTAGCGTCCCCCCCTAAACCTACGCCCATGATTCAATGCCTCGGAGGGATGGGGCGGAACATATTATTCTCTCTAATAATGACAGGAATCTGGAGAAACGGCGCGCCCCACACGGCCAGGGCTTATATGCTCAGAGAACGGACACTGCACTGTTGGTGCTTTCGGGGGGGGTCAGGGGTCAGCATGGGCACCCTGACTGGTCAGCGGCTATGCCGCCCCATACGCCTCAAACTGAGCTGCTCTGTGTATTCTGACGGCTTTCTATCAGAACCAGCATTAACTTCTGGAGCAGTTTGAGCTCCAGTAGCTTAAGTAGCTCCAGTAGTCTGTTTGATCGGACCACACGGGCCAGCCTTCGCTCCCCACGTGCATCAATGAGCCCATGACCCTGTGGCCGGTTCTCCACTGGTCCTTCCTTGGAGCACTTTTGATAGATACTGACCACTGCAGACCGGGAACAGCCCACAAGAGCTGCAGTTCTGGAGATGCTCTGACCCTGTCGTATAGCCGTCACAATTTGTCCCTTGTCAAACCCATTTTTCCTGCTTCTTACACATCAACTTTGAGGACAAAATGTTCACTTGCTGCCTAATATAGCCCACCCACTAACAGGTGCCGTGATGAAGAGATCATAAATGTTATAATTATGCCTGATCGGTGTGTATACAGATAGGTACACTGGTATAAATGTATACATTTGATTTCTGAGGCCAGTAATGATGAGGCTGTTTGATCCATCTGTAGGCTGTCTGGCTGTATGCTGACAGAGGAAGGCTGCGGTTTCAGCTCAAGCTTGAGTTCAAACCCTTCACACCTGAGAGAGCTGGATCTAAGCTACAATCACCCAGGGAAATCAGGAGTCAAGCTGCTCTCAGACAAACTGGAGGATCCAAATTGATCACTGCAGACACTCAAGTAGGTCAAACACCAATACTGACATGTGTGCATGATGCATATCTACATTAATGTGGTTGTGTGTTTGTAGTGTGGATCACGGAGGAGATATCATGATGACAGCAGGACTAGGAAAGTGTAGGTCTACACACACACACACACACGCTAGGTTTTTGTGAATTGTGGGACTTTCTATATAGGCCTAATGGATTTTACACTGTACAAACTGTATATTCTATCCCCCTACACTGCCCCTGCCCCTAAACCTACCCATCACACACACATACACACACTGCTTCTGCCCCTAAACCTACCCATCACACACACATACACACACTGCTTCTGCCCCTAAACCTACCCATCACACACACACACACACACACACACACACACACACACACACACACACACACACACACACACACACACACACACACACACACACACACACACACACACACACACAGCCCCTGCCCCTAAACCTACCCATCACAAATCCTAAGGTTTAGGGGCAGGGGCAGTGTAGGGGGATAGAATATACAGTTTGTGCAACAAGAAGTTGTCAGGAAAAAATACCATATTATTCCCTCCTGTCCGCTAATGTGTTATTTCTCCAGCACTTTGTGGCCTATGCATACTAGTTTGCTTGATTTACTTTAGTTATGTGCATTTACGCGTTATTTTAAGTGTTTCCCACGTGGACCATGCAGAGGTAAATGAAACTTTCAGAAAATATGCTTTTCAGTATAAACATTGTTAAAGTATTCCTTCAGTGATTTAGCAATAAGCTGTATTTAATCTGGGTCATTAATGTAGCAGAAATTAGAAATTATTTTTGAATTTGGTGCCTTCTAGACTGAAAAAAGCTAGAAAATTTATTTTTGGCTCATGGGGGTGAAAGACTACAATTCCCAGAATGCATTGCTTCGCTGTCCTACGAGCAGAAAAGCTCCCAAAACTTTTTTTTTACTCCCAAAGCCACCGCTACTGGATCACTGGAGCACTTTCCCACCGCGTTCATCTTCGTAAAATCAGTTCAGTAAGAGAACAGACACTACAATTAAAAACTGAAGGTGTGTGTTCAATATAATGTGAGTGAGTCAAGCGAGAGTCACGGCACAAACGCAGCAGGAGGAAAAGCACGATCATTCCAATATTCTTCTAATAGATCTTCTAAATAAGCTTACAAATTCCCTTACGAATCAGGCTTTAGGTTTTAGATTACTGAACAAACTGGACAACCATTTACTCCCTGTTTTGTCTGAAAGGGCTTATTAACATCAGACACTATGACATGTGGTTTGACTTTGTACAGGTTTGTATCATCCTCTGCTCCAAAGTCACTTCCATCAATAGGCTGACAGGTATGAAAGCACGTTTCCACCACTAAATAAAAAAATTAAAAGAGTAATTGGGACTTTTTATCTCACTTTGCAAATTATAAAGTCAGAATTCTGAGATATAAACTCGCAATTGCGTGATATAAAGTCAGAGTTCTGAGATAAAAAGTCACAATTACTCGTTTTATTTTTTTATTTAGAGGCGGAAATGGCTTCCATAGGAAGGAGCAGATGACACCTGCAGATATTTCTTTCAAAATGTGTTGGTCAACTTCTTGGCCTGTTGCATTGCACCCCTAACATGTATTTGCATCTTCATTTGAACAAAAGCCTATTAGACTACGGACCAGTTTATTAATTGTGGTGTTTTTCATTTGAGAGTTTTAATGTACTGGAGAAGTGTAATAACAACAACAGGACAGCTGAAGTCCGGATAACGAGGCAGAGTCAGCCGCTTCATATGCCATGAATCTGCCAGTATCTTAGGGAGGTCAAAAGGTCAGGATTTTGTCATGTGATGGCACAGCTGATATGCTGTATGTGAACCAAAATGTTTTTGTGTCAGCAGAAAGACTTCTGTTAGAAAGTGATTTCTCTTCCTCCATTCCTCCGATCTTGGAAGCGTCTGACAGAAATGCTGTGATGACCATGTGTCATCGGATCTGCCATGGAAATTGCATAACTGAGATTGACTGCTGTTTAACACGTCCACCTACGCAATACAACAGAGAAAGTAACTAGTCATGTGGTCTAGGAGGATTTTCTGACTATTAAGATTTTTTAACAAATGTTTACGTCTGTTATTTGTGATATGTATGTTATGTTAGTTGCCTAAAATGTATTCTAATTTGCCTTGCATTGTGAAAAAATTATATACTATATCCAAAACCCCATTCCAAAAAAAGTTGGGAAACTGTACAAATTGTGAATAAAAAAAGAATGCAATAATTTACAAATCGCATAAACTTATATTTTATTCACATCAATTTACAACCAGGGTGCCGTCTGACGTGAGCAGGGGTGCCGTGCAAAAGGTGCCGGCACGCCTTGGACCGCGGTTCTGATGACGCATCTTTAATATGGGTTGTGACTTGAAAATAATGCTTTATGTATGTTTCTGTCGATGGATACACGTGCTGGCGTCTCAGTGATATATTACAACAGCGATAATAATAAAAGAAAAACATGGGCAAAATGGTCTCTCTTAGTAAACTTTGTTCAATGCATGTGAGTGCTGCCGTATGTCTGAATATGATCCATTTTTTTTCGCCGTTATCATCGTCACAATCATCATTCTGGTGTAGAGCCAGAAGACGCGAATGAGAACTCGCGCGCGCAAATATCGAGTTATCCTTCAAGTCTTGGGCTTGAACGGACAAACTCACTCAAAAAGTATGTCAACATGTCCATCTTGATGAGTTTTCAAGCTGACATAGTCTGAATATGCCTTAACTAAACTTTATACGGTGGAGAAAGTCGACGACTATCATTGCATTAGCTCTTAAAGGGGCAGTAGCCATAACTGCTGTCTTTTCAGAGGTGTGTTGATGCCATGAAATTTAAATCAACTTATTTTCCCCTTAAAATGATATATTTTCTAAGTTTAAACATTTGATATGTCATCTATGTTGTATTTTGAATAAAATATTGAAATTTGAAACTTCCACTAGTTTTTCTTCTACACGGTTTTTATTCACAATTTGAACACCGTCCCAACTTTTTTGGATTCGGGTTTGTACTCAATAAAATTGTGGCAACAGATTACAAGCAATAGTATTAATTAAATTCAACAAATACGAATTGAGTTAGAATTAATCAAATTAATTATTTAAAAGTCAACCATTTAAAATCAGCAAATGCAAATAGCAGAAGAATTACAGCTGAAGGAAAGAGAAACACCAGAACTACATCTGACGTCAGCCACTGATGAAGTCCACTGAAAAGACATTACAGCTCTTTTATTGCAGACCAGACTGACTTTATTGCTGACATTTTTCTACATTTCTTTTTGAGAATTATCAGTCAAATGCCTATAAATTAAAAGGCCTTTTTCCTCAGACTGAAACAAACTCGTTCGTTCACGTTTCCTGCCAGACCAGTGACTGTTTCCTTATTCCCCATATAGACTCTTCTGACATGGACATTTATTAGTGTGTGTGTGTGTGTGTGTGTGTGTGTGTGTGTGTGTGTGTGTGTGTGTGTGTGTGTGTGTGTGTGTGTGTGTGTGTGTGTGTGTGTGTGTGTGTGTGTGTGTGTGTGTGTGTGTGTGTGTGTGTGTGTGTGTGTGTGTGTGTTCTTTAGAGATCCCGTACTGAGAGACACAGGAGTGACCAGCAGAGGGCGAGCACTGTCAGATACACAGACACACGCACACACACACACACACACACACACACTATTGTCTGAATATAACACAGTGTTTGCTGTCCTGCTGAAGAACTCAAGAGAGATGAAAACTAATTTATCTGCTGAAACACACACATAATTAATACACAAATCATGCACTTATAGAACATGCCTCTGTGCAGGGAAGCCCAGTTATGCACTATGAACTGAACTGAGGATTTTAATGCAGTCGTGAAGACTGCAGAAGCCAACAATGCTTTGCATTGCCAGCCAAAGAGGAATAAATAAAGAGGAATAAATGAGATTTTACATAGGATTTAATGGGAAGTGAAGCTTGTAAATCAAATTATTTACACTTGCAGTCCTGTTTGTGACTAATAAAGATCATTGTGCAACTGATCTTGATTTACAAAATATTTTTTGTGCTTAAGCATTACATGTTATATATGAAATATCATGCTGTGGTAATTCATAAATATGAGATTACAAATATTTAAATAATTAAATAATACTACATGATTAAAAAAGGTTTAAAAAGTCAGGACTTTTACGTAATCATTTCAACTTTTCATCTCAAAAATGAAATTATAGACAGAAAAGTCAAAATTATGATATATAATTGACATGTTATGTCATTATTGTGAAAAAAAGATGAAATTATGACACTACGTAATAATTATGATTTTTAAAAAGTCAAAATTGAGTTTCAATTAGTCATAATTATGAGTTTAATGTCATATTTTACTTTTCATCTCATAAATATGACTTAGTGTGTTATAATTATGATATTAAAAATACCAAATCATCATTTTGACCATTTGTAATAATTATGACAGAAAAGCTGAAATGTTGATATACTATAATTTATATATTTTGTCATTATATGATATGATAAAAAGCTTAAATTGACGTACTACGTAATAATTATGATTTTTTTAAAAGTCGGAATTGAGGGAAAAAGTTTAAATTAGTCATAATTATGCCTTTTATGTCATGATTATGACTTTACATTATAATTTTTACTTTTGATCTCATTGACCTTATGCGATAATTATGACCAAAAGTAGAATAATTATGATATACTATAATTATGACGTCATTATGAGATAACATGTTGCCATGCTACATAACAATTGAGGTTTAAAAGTCTGTCTTGTTAAAACTGTTCAATTTTATGTTATGTTTTTAAATTCTAATAGACTAAAATGAGGTTTAAAAATGGAAAATATCAGGGGGAAAGTCAAAAATAGTCATTATTATGACTTTTTACGTGCTAATTTCATTCTCCTCTCATAAATATGACATGGTTTCGACTGGTTGTGTCATAATTATGCTTTGTGATTTGTTTTTCTCATATGGCGAAATGATCGTATGATTGAATTGAATCTTTCAAATCAAAAAGTATAGTTCAATACTTTTATAGAGAAATGTAAAGGAAAAATCAATTGAACAATACACCTAAAAGAAAAGGAAACAGAGAGAAGAGAAGAAAAAGAAAAGAAAAAAGAGGGCAAAAATAAAGAAAAGAGTAAGAATATTAAACATGGCTCAAATTCTTGATGTTTTCATTGCTTTCTCTTAAACAGAAGCTGAAATTGTATTTAAATACCTCTTCAATTCTTCTTTGAAGAAGTTAAAGTGGGGTTTACTTTTCATAAATTTACATTTATGGATGTGAAAATGTCCAATAAACAAAAGAAGGTGCATACAAAAACTTGCATCAATTAGATTATTGTTTTGACATCAAAACCCCAAATAATGTCTAAATGATAAAGAAAAGTTGTACAAAATGAAAATGCATCGGTTTTTAACCCCAAAACATCAACACAGCCATTCTGACCACGTGGTCCGTAAACAGAAATATCAGCCAATCAGGATCGCGGAGGGCAGCGCTGCAGATAATCGACCAATCAGAGCGCGGTTGGCGTTGCCAAGCAGCTCGTGTGACTAACGGCAGTCATATGACTGTCCCACAAATGGAGTCCGTCTGCTGGAATCGAGTGTGCCTCAGAAATTGAGCAACAAAAGGACCTTTTCTTCCAACTTTGGGTCCATTATGGCCCCTACGCTGTTCCACAAACTCTTCAACAAGAGAAACGCGCTTTCACCGCAGGCGAAGAGCACCAGAGACGATGCGGTGTTCAGGTACGTGTCGAGCAGCTTCCGGTGGGCAGAAATACTGTGTGTGTGTGTGTGTGTGTGTGTGTGTGTGTGTGTGTGTGTGTGTGTGTGTGTGTGTGTGTGTGTGTGTGTGTGTGTGTGTGTGTGTGTGTGTGTTTACAGTGGTGTTGTGCGAGGTTTCCCCCATCGTTGGCGTACCTCACTTCTCTCTAAGCGTATTATGTAATCCCCAAAGCGTTTGTTATTGTATCCTCTCGCATGATAAAGGTCATATGTCACCGCTTTCGTGAATGTACCGTTGGCGATGATGTGTTTGCGCGACTGGCACGTGATCGTGTCATCAATCGCGCTGTCCTAAAAGCATCGTAAGCTTAATTTGATCGTTTGAGCACTCAGATGTGCATGCATGTGTGGAGGCTCCGATCCCATCATCTCCGCATGTTCCGCGCTAGATTAAACGCTTCTGTGAGAGGGTTTGGGGTGTTAATGAGGACAGCACAGTATCTGAAGCTCCTCGTTATGTTTCTGATGCTTCTGCTGTGATGACCAAGCGGCTTGTTTTCAATGCATTGTTTAAGTTTATGGCACTAGAAGTGACAATACTTCGAAAAAAAACTATAAAATAATTCAAATTATTTAAAATCCATAGTCTACGTGGTTTGCACTTTTTATTTCTAGTGAGGTGTGTGTGTGTGTGTGTGTGTGTGTGTGTGTGTGTGTGTGTGTGTGTGTGTGTGTTCCTTGTTTGGCAATACTTGTGAAGGCACAAATGTCCTCACTTATATTGTAAAATATGAAAACATCTGACTAGTTTGACTGGTCCTCCTCGCTAGTTAAAAAGGCTATTGTTTTGCAGATGTTTCTGAGATGGGGAGGTTTAGGGTTTGGGTTAGGGGATAGAAAATATCATTAACCTGATATAAAATCATTGGAAGTCTATGTAATGTCCTCACTAATATAATGAAACAAACGTGTGTGTGTGTGTGTGTGTGTGTGTGTGTGTGTCTGTGTAATACAATACCGATCAAAAGTTTTAGAACGGTAAGACTTTTTAATGTTTTTAAATAAGTTTCTTCTGCTCACCAAGGCTGAAGTATTAGAAATACAAAAACACTAATAGCATAAATGCAGCCTTGGTGAGTGGAAGAGACTTGGTAAGAAAATCTGACCATTATTAAAATGTAAAATAACTGTTTAAATTTATATAGTAAAGTGTGATTTTATTCCTGTGATCAAAGGCTGAATTTATCATCATTACTCCAGTCTTCAGCGTCACATGATCCTTCACTAATCACTCTCATAGGAGGATTTACTGCTAAAGAAACATTTATGATTATTATCTGTGTTGAAAACAGTTGTGTACTTTCTTTTTTTTTTACATTAGAGAACATATGGACATGTTCCCTTTAGTTTATTCCTTACGTTTTCTTTAATTGGTCTTACAAATTTAAATTTACCTTCATAAAACCTGCAGAAAGAAACCCTATATATAATGAAATATATAAATCCCTCATGCAGTGTGTCCAGTTATCAAAGACAAAAATGAAAATAGAATACATAAAAATAGCGATTGTTAAGGGAATCGCTTAAAACAAAAAAATATTAATTTAGTTTACATTTTGATTTTAAAATAATAAGCCGTTTTTACAGTTTAAAGCCATTTTGTGCACCGCACTTCACTTTAAAGGGTTCCTTCAGCGATTAGCATATGGCTTTGTATCAGTAGAAACCCTGGAGTATATTCAAATGATCGTGCTCCCCCCTCTTATATCCCCCTGAGACGAGAGATTTATGCATTTTATATCTGGAAAAATTCCTCTCGTGACGCAAATTGACGATATTTGCGTCACGAGAGGAATGATTGCCCAGAGGCTAAAGACTACAGCCAGCAGAGGGAGCCATTTCCGCATGTTTTCAACTCGTGCATGGGGAATGGAGATCACACTCACAGCACAGCTCAGCTACAGGCATTCATTTAAACGGATGCTAAGCAATGTAAGTGTTTTAACTTCTCAAATTAATTCCTATGAAAGTTAAGCTTTCAAAGGCATGAACTGAACTCGCGTTGTGAATGTATGCCGCGGATGTGGTCGCGATTACCTCAGCTCTCATCACAAGAGCTCATCAGCTCATTTATGACGTTAAATGTAATCTGAGTCTGCTGTGAGACTCACGCGGCAACTCGATGGTTATATTGAACACACACGTTCAGTATTTAATTGTAGGAACTCAGTCACTGTAATCCAGTAGCGGTGGCTTTGGGAATGGCCTCACAGGGCAGCGAAGCATTCTGGGAATTGTAGTCTTTCATCCCCATGAGACAAAAATACATTTTCTGTCTTTTCTCAGTCTAGAAGGCACCAAATTAAAAAATAATTTCACATTTCTACTACATTAATGACCCAGTTTAAATACAGATTCATCTTCCCAGCGCTGAAGTACCCCTTTAATGTGAAACTAAAACATTTTCACAAATTAAAGCTGAAATGATGTAAAGCAGGGCGTGACGTTGGGTTGGCAGGTAAAATAAACCAGGTTGAGTGTGTGAGACATCAGGCCTGTCAGCTGATAATGAACACTGGTTTATAAATGTGGTCTGATGTTCTGGGATCAGCACGAAGCCCAGCTGGGGTCAAGCACTGAGGGCATATGCACGACTCTAGGTGAAGGTTAAGGCTGCAGGTGAAGTGTAGTCAGGTGGGATCGGCTTGTATTGCGTTTTAGACTTATGGAAGTTATTTTAGGACAACTCTTTTCTAGGCGCAGTTCATGCTGCAGTATTGGAGCGTGACCTCTTGACCTCATCTGGTCTGCCCCACACTGCTCTCTCCTCACAGATGGAGTATCAGCTATAGCACACAGATAAGGATTCAACATTTGAAAAAAACACAAAAGACCAACAACATTATTTTAGGATTTTCTGCACTTATTAGTGTTGCTAAGTTATTCGCCCATGCAAATGTCATTTTCATTTAGTAATTAATCACATTTCCACCATTGTTGGCATATACAAATATACTGATATCCATAATTAGAGTTTAACAAACAATCAGTGCGTGGAAAACTACAGTTTAATCACAATTTATATGATCAATGTGGGATTTCATAGAGACATGGGCTCAGTTTTGGCTGATAACTCAACAATTAAATTAAAACAAGTGGATTTTTTTGAAGGGAAAAGGGAAAGAGAATTTTACAAGTTGATTAAAACATCAAAAACAAACGATATCTAGGAAATCATAAAAAAGCAAGAATGATTTTGCATTAATTTAGTGTTAGTGGTGATCGATAATAATATACAATGTAGTATAATGACCTGACGGAAACAAGGTTGAGCTGCCTCATGAGGAGAAATCACAACTAATGAGTGCCTCACATACTGCGGTGTAAGCTCAACATGTGCAGTTTTTATATTTATAACACATGATACAGTTAAACATCACATGACCAATAGTGTGTTTTCCTGAATACCATCATGACTGAAATGACACTGATTTCATATGACAGCTCCATAAACAATTAATTAACATTTAAACACTTACATTTTAGAAGCAATATTGACTGTTTTTGTTCTGTTTCAGCAGCGAAAATAGATCCAAACAGCAGAACCGTAACGCATCTCACAGCAACAGTGTGTGTTACTGAATGATTCAGTGTTTGAATGAATCATTTGGATGAATCGACTCAATGACTCACTCATTAAGACTCATCTGTTGCCACCTACTGGCTGTTTAATTTCATGTTTGAACATACTTTTCTTATTTGTATATTCCAAAAATATTTAATACAATCTCATAACAGTTAATGCAGTTGTAATTTTTCTGTGTAAATTATTTAATTTTAATTATTAATTTGCCCTATAGTGTCTTTATTCTAATTTAATGTATAGATCAAATGTAAGAATCTAAAATGAAACCTGCAGCATAGCCTATATTTAATAAGATTAGGGGAAAATGCCCTTTATAAAAGGTAAAAATATCACAAATATGCAGATTTAAATATGCCAAAGCACTGGACACTGGTGAGAATATTGCTTCTGAATACATTATACTTACAACACACACACACACAATTTCCGGACAACTGAATGACAGATTTACTGTGAACAGGCTTAATGTCGAGCACTGGAGCTGGAAAATGTTTTCCAGTAAAGTTAACTCAACAAAACACAAGTGTGTAATCAAACACACACACACATATGGGTTAAATTATTGGCGTTGTTAGACAGAAGGACAGGATTACCATATCCTCATACACTTTTTAAACTATTATATCCCGCGACCATTAAATAGACATACGGGGTCCGCGGATTATGAGACGACCCGCGCATCACTAGTTCAGGGCTATCAGGGTATCATGTCAACAAATGCACGCGCGATGGGCATCCCCTGATGTAGGATGAGTTTACGACAGTAGTAGAGGGCATTATTTTTTCCCAACTGTAGGGGGACTCCGAGAGCAAAAGTTACCAAGTGCTGCTTTAACATGACTGTGTTTTTAAAACCTTTGTAAATATAAATTAAAATATTAAATGTGCAAAACAAATTGTAAAAGGCTAGTATTTTCCAAATGGACTAGTCTCGCACAGATTGGGATTTGTATACCGATTATTGTATAGATTGTTATACATGTTAATAAATGTTTCATTAGTGTTATCAGAAGGACATCTGATATTGCTAAAGTGCACCAGTGACTGAAAAGCTCAACATTAAGAGACCCTCACTGGCCTTTGCTCAGGCTCCTCCTTCTTTTGATATGATGTCACATGACATACCAAAATGCATTATGGTCCAAAATGGTCATTGATGCCTGTTATCCAGGAATGACATTAGAGAAGTCTTTCTCTCATAAAAATGTAAATAAGCTTAGCTTAGTATCATCACTATATTTATAGACATCATTGAAAACATCAGTACAATTATGCCCAAGCAGATTTGAAATACTTTCATTACATTTTTGTGTTCAGATTTTAAGCCAGAATTACATTTTTGGGACTTTTGAGCTCAATAGTTCCTTAAATATATTTAGAATAAATACTTACATGAGTCATTAAGAGGGTCATTTAATGTAGTGTATTTAAACATGTACATGTTTAATATTTGAACATGCCTTGGATTTTGACTCCAGATTTAAAACTGTAGGAAACTACAGACCTAGCTGGTATTCCAAAATTGGGCAAATTCTGTGACATTCTTCCTTATACAGTAAATGATGTATTTCTTTTGTCTTGTGTGTGCTCATGACCGGAGAGAGTGTGTCAGATGAGATGATGCAGTGTGTGTCATTCTTTCATTGCTAGATCATGTGAGTGTGTATTGTGATGATCGTGGAGTATTTATAAATGAGTCATTGATTCATTCATTCACTGTTAATCACATAAAGCGGTTGTGTTTCTTCTGAAGACTTGGATTAAACTGCTTCATTCATATGGATTTCACACTCACAACCAAATCAATCAAAAATCACAGCCAATCAGAAGAGAGTGTGGGCGGAGTCTCTGCAAATGCACTGCACTCGCAACCAAATCAATCAAAAATCACAGCCAATCAGAAGAGAGTGTGGGCGGAGTCTCTGCAAACGTTTTGCACTCACAACCAAATTATTAAAAAATCACAGCCAATCAGAAGAGATTGTGGGCGGAGTCTCTGCAAGCGCACAAAATTTGCACCAAAATACATCAAACTCAAATTAATATTAAATATTAACATTAGGAATTATTATCTGGCAATAAATAATTCACCTCAATTTCAGTACGGCTATGGAGGTCACTCAGATTATCACAGTCATGATCATAGACCGTAAAAAAATATGGACGACTCGACATCATCCGTTTCCACTTGCCATATTTGAAGCTTTCAGGCGGCCTTGCGCGGCGCTGACATCTTGGGACCGAGTCTGCGCAGTAGCGATTTCGGGACCGGAGTTGCGCAGTAGAGCGCAGGAAGTAGAGCAGGAAGTACAGTCGCGATATCAAAAGCCCACCCACACTCTCGCAGATGCAGAACAATTAATTATGTTGGTGTGAAATAGACAAGTTATGGAAATTAAAGCTAAAGCTCTAATCTGCTCCCAAAAATTTCGAAAAAAGTCTGTTAGTGCCTCAGTGACAACTTCACTCAGAGAAGCCGTCAGTCTCCGCTGTCAATCATGACGTCACACCCCCCGTTTTTATAGCATCAGATAACTAACTAAAACTAAACTTATTTTTAAAACGAACACCTGAAATGAAATCATCGTGATGATAACTGCCTTCAGTGACATAAACTAACTTTGGGGGAAAACTTTTTTTTGAAGTGTAATTTTATTATTTAGTTTGCCTCGCGTCCATTAGAAAACACAGAGGGGCGGCTATACTGGGACCGGCCACCGGGGGGCGATCGAGGCGCGAAAGCTTCAGTAAATGAGATGGAGACTGCAGGCTTGGTCATGATCAACAACGTCAGATAAATAGAAACGGTTTATAAAATAGAATAATATCAGCTGGTTAGGATAACTGATTACATTTAATCATTTAGCAGACGCTTTTATCCAAAGCGATTTACACAAAGGGGAGAGCAGTAGAGGCAACGAAACAAACTAGGCCAGCATCCTCAAAGTGCTGTAAGAAGTCTCAGTTAATCGAGCACAGTACACAGTATAGTGTGCATACACTTGCATACGCTCTCGGACTCAATATAAAAAATCTTAAACTGTGTGTGAAGATGAACGGAGGTCTTACGGGTGTGGAGCGACATTAGGGAGAGGAGTTAATGACAGACATTTCATTTTTGGCTGAACTAACCCTTTAAGTGCTAGTCTTTATTGCCCAGGTGCAGTTGGAAAAGATTTGTCATCTTAAGATCTAACCCTTTCAAGTTGTATGAAATCATGTGATTAAACCCGTCCTGTTGATAATCCTGAAGTCCTGAAGTGAGGTGTAATGGAGGCTGAGAGTGACAGCAGCTGTGCTCCTTCACTGAGCGTCTATTACTGTCCCGTCGGCTCAGCTTGAGCGAGCTGATTTAGGAATGCGGCCTGGAAACATTCCTCCTCATTCAGCATTCAGGCCAGCGGACAGGAACTGCGTCACGGTCTGGATGGCTTCTTTATGTAACTCCAGCCTGATCTGCACTGACCTCCAGTCCAGGGCGAGACACACACACACACACGTCTTCGTCCCGCCGCTGTCCAGCTCGGCCTGGAGGTCTCCTCGCGCTCTCATGTTGTTTTGTGACTTTAGTTCAGCGCTTTTCTTAGCGGCGCTCTGTGCTGAGGATTAGCGAGGATGGGGAAGAGTGTGGGTTCGGCAGCACAGACGCACAGGTACCGGATCGTGTGTGTGTGTATGTGTGTCGGCCTTGCTGTGATAGTAATAATCGCTCTTGTTGTGTAATGATCAGGAGATTACGGTGCTGTCCAGCCTCCCTTGCTGTCATCCACTCCTCCTGAGAATAACAGCTAATCCTCTCAATCCTTCTCATTAATGTGTAATGTGTGGAAAATGGGAATCATAATTGCTATTAATAATAGTGATATTTTAGCCTGATGTGGTTATACTCAATTGTAGTCAGAATATGAGTCTGATGCTCCATTGGGCTGTGATTATGGGGCGTGTTTCAACCCAACCAGGAAAGACCTCGATTGGACAGACCAACAGCCAATCAGAGCAGTGGAGCGACGCATAACGTTAGTGGTCAAATGTCAACAGAACTCAACTGCACTGTGTTGCCAAGTCTGCGGTTTTCCTGCCGGTTGTTTTCCATGTCCTGGGGTTGAACGACCTCAATTATGGGATATATAGACTAGTGATCAGTAGGGCTGGGCGATATGTTAATTTTTGGGGGGCGATAATCGCCTTCAAAAATATCGCGATATCCGATAATATCATCTACTCCGCACTGATCCCGCCCACTCACCTGCACGCCACAAAATTTTCCAGGCATAAAATGGAGGACAACGCTTAATATCCAAGAAAAGATGTACATCAGTAAATTGGCAGTATTATGGATTTAAACCAAATGCAAATGGTGAACCAGTGGATCCAACAGAGGCTATCTGCAGGCTTTGCAAAAAAAAGAAGAAGAAGAAAAAGAAAGAAAGTGAACCACTAATCTCCGCAGCCATATCCACGTACACTACCCAGCATTAGCGGTCTCGTTTGAGCCCCGCTCTGCAGCCGCTTCTCAAAGACGACGGATATGTGGTCGAGCAGCAATGACACCGCAAATATCAATTAGAGCTTAGATCGTGCTCAAAAAATCAAGCCCGACCCTAAAAGATCAACCCCGAGCTTGTGCTCGTTGTCCGAGCCTTGCCCGGCCCGGCACATTAACTGTAATCATGAGAACGAGCCTGTAATGAGCGAAGCGGACCGGTGTGACTCATGTTGTTTCCACCCGCAGTCCCTGTCCCTGCTCTGTCTGTTATCGGCTAAAGCCCGCCCTGATGATCTCATTGGTCAGTTTCTGTTGATCATCTGTCCGTCATCGGCTAAAGCCCGCCCTGATGATCTCATTGGTCAGTTTCTGTTGATCATCTGTCCGTCATCGGCTAAAGCCCGCCCTGATGATCTCATTGGTCAGTTTCTGTTGATCATCTGTCCGTCATCGGCTAAAGCCCGCCCTGATGATCTCATTGGTCAGTTTCTGTTGATCATCTGTCCGTCATCGGCTAAAGCCCGCCCTGATGATCTCATTGGTCAGTTTCTGTTGATCATCTGTCCGTCGTCGGCTAAAGCCCGCCCTGATGATCTCATTGGTCAGTTTCTGTTGATCATCTGTCCGTCGTCGGCTAAAGCCCGCCCTGATGATCTCATTGGTCAGTTTCTGTTGATCATCTGTCCATCATCAGCTAAAGCCCGCCCTGATGATCTCATTGGTCAGTTTCTGTTGATCATCTGTCCGTCATCGGCTAAAGCCCGCCCTGATGATCTCATTGGTCAGTTTCTGTTGATCATCTGTCCGTCATCGGCTAAAGCCCGCCCTGATGATCTCATTGGTCAGTTTCTGTTGATCATCTGTCCATCATCGGCTAAAGCCCGCCCTGATGTTCTCATTGGTCAGTTTCTGTCGATCATCTGTCCATCATCGGCTAAAGCCCGCCCTGATGATCTCATTGGTCAGTTTCTGTCGATCATCTGTCCGTCATCGGCTAAAGCCCGCCCTGATGATCTCATTGGTCAGTTTCTGTCGATCATCTGTCCGTCATCGGCTAAAGCCCGCCCTGATGATCTCATTGGTCAGTTTCTGTCGATCATCTGTCCGTCATCGGCTAAAGCCCGCCCTGATGATCTCATTGGTCAGTTTCTGTTGATCATCTGTCCGTCATCGGCTAAAGCCCGCCCTGATGATCTCATTGGTCAGTTTCTGTTCAGCCATAATTACTCCTTTATGGATCATGCCCAGACCAAACCCGAGGTCAGATGCTGTGGGCAGGGCTGAGTCTGGCTGGTATCCAGGCTAATGATATTTATTATTAGTAGTACTAAATTGTTGCAAGTGTTGTTTGTAATTAGGGCTGTCAACGAATATTCTAAATTCGAATATATATTCGAATAGTTTTTAAAAAACTAATTTCGAAGGTGAAAATTAATATTCGAAATAAAAAACTGAAAAAACCGCCCGCGGTAGCAGGCGTGGCTGTATGCTTTGCTCGTGCGCGCTCGCGTGCCTGAGGGTTCAGGAGGACTATCAGGCACATTGTCAATGCTGAAAGTGGACGCGTCTTGCAGTGAAGATGGCAGAAAGTGCAGAGCCCAACTCGACCGCAGCGGAGAAAGAGATTTTAACTCCATAATCTAAAGCCATGTCTGGAAGCACTTTGGATTTTGGTCTGTAGGAGGTAAAATTGTTGAGCCACGAGATAAAGTTGTATGTAAGATACAGTTAGCATACCATACCTCATTTTATTTAACGTTAAACAGAAACATTAGTAAAGTGAAGGCTACTATACTGACTGAAGAGATATCGCAGGAATAAAGGATAAATGCTCTGCTTCCACTGCTGTGATTATTTACCGCTTCATGCCAAGGAAAAGTGCCATGTTTAGCACAGCAGAGCTCGCTTGGAGCGCTCAATATGCTGTAAAACTTAAATTAATATTAATAATATTTGTTTCAATCACTGATGAAACCTGCTATATTTGGGACAAGAGCTTAAATTGCTTGCACAAAACTCTTGATCAGCCGCACTCAAAGTTTGTTCATTTAAACCGTTATGTGCAGAGAGCGTGAGCTGAGGGCGAGAGAGTGAGGTCTGCGTTCTTGCCCATACGTAAGGGATAACTAATTAATTTAACTAGTAACTTTAACTAGTAACTGATTTAATTACATTAAATATTGTATATCAGGACTTGGCGCTTACTTTGAAAGCTTGAGGAGCGCATTTAGAAACTTTATTAAAAATGTATTTTTTTAAATAAAAGTATGTGCAAGTAATGTTTTTGGTCATCACATTAAATATAACTCTACATTTGGAAAATATTTAAGAGTTTTGAAGTGTCGTTAAAAAGTGAGAAGTGCTTGAATTTCACTCTTAAAATGTTTGCATGAACCCGGAAATAAACAATGCAAAAGCACTCGAGTGTGTCTGCCACAGTCCCATGGTTACAGTGAGCCTAAATACAGGTCATTCATGGTCAATGTTGGGGATTTGTGGATTGAATAGTTTTGCAATGTTTGATCTGTGGATCATAACAGAGAATTTATATGTTTAAATGCATATTTGCTCAATTGCTGGTGTTTCTATTACTAATAATATATGCTTAATGTATTGTTTTGTGTATATTGTGTTATATAGTACAGTCTATATAATGGAAGTTAATTGGTCAGTCTTTGAGAAACGGTGATTTTCCCAGCACTGATGCACTGTGGGAAACCGTGTTCCCTTTCCTTATTCTTTTATTAGATGAAGATGAAGATTAGGATGACAGAAGATTGAGTTGAGTCTTCTTCTGATCAGCTGTGGTGTGTCTGGGATTTGAGTTGTCATAATTTGATGTTTTGTGTGTGTGTGTGTGTTAGTGTAAGTTATTCTTGGCTCATTTGAGGAATGTCACTGCTTTGAAGTGTTTAACCAAAAGCCGTGTGTGTGTGTGTGTGTGTGTGTGTGTGTGTATGTGTGTCTTAAACCGCGCTCAGATGGCAGGTCGTTCACAATGACGCTGTTGTCTGATTCCTGATAAAGCGGGTGATGTGGCCGGAGTATGAGTCCAGCCGTTGGGAATGTGCCGGATAAACAGCCTTGCCCTCGCAGCCTTTCTTCACCGGCCCTGACGCAGAGCACATAAATAGCCGAGTCTGAGCCGCTCCGGCCTTTATTCAGCACACAGCTGGTCCCGCGAGTCCTCAAAAAGTCCCGTTAGATCAAATTTAAAGCCATAACTGTATCTTAAAAGGTCAAAGAAAAGGTCGCTCTCATACACCCGGTGCAATGAGACGGCAGACGCGACGCACGTGTTTTCTGCTGGTTTTAATCCTGACACACTGGTGCATCTGTTCACCTGTGTGTGTGTGTGTGCGCGTGTGCGTGTGCACGTGCGTGCGTGCGCGTGTGTGTGTTCCCCCATGGGCGTCTGGTCTAAACCAGGTGTGTTTAGGAGCATTGTTGGAGAGTTGCTTTTGTGAAAACCACTGACCATTGACCAACACACACCTGCTCTAAAGTCAATAGTGCAGTATTTCTGTGTTATTTAAAGGTTGTGTTAGTAATATCAGCCTATAGGGCAAGCACAATATACAACTCTGCTTATTATTCACACAGGGACGCGTTTAAATATTAAAAATAAAGGCTTCCTCTCTGGAGAAGCGTTTGGTCTCTCCTCATGTCAATAGTCAATCCTCCGGTGTGAGCACAACTGGCTTTTAAAGGGAAAGGGAGATGAGACTCTGATTGGGTTATTGCACGTTACGCCCAAAACACACCCATTAAGAGACGAGGGACGACCCTTTTGGATCATTAAGTCATGTGTTCACTAGTTTTCCTGCTTGAATGTTGATAATTCCTCATATTCTCCATTGTTGCGGCTCCTCTCTTCCCAGTCTGTCAGTAATGCTCAGTTTAGCTCGTGTCTCTCTGAAGCCCCTCCTTCTGAAAAGCACACTGTGCTCTGATTGGTCGGCTGAAGCGGTGTGTTGTGATTGGTGTTTGGGAAATGTCCCACCCCCTTTCCATAACCGGGAGCTTCAACACACAACTAACCAACTAACTCAACCAGGCCCCACATCATTATGCTGCCATATAATTATTATAATGAGGTTTTATTGTGATGCGTAGTTCCTGAAGAAACTCGACTACAGTGGAGGCGTTTCATGAGTTCAGAAACTCTGACACTGATATAGAGGAGACTTTGTGCTTGGGAACTGTTATGCACTGAAGAAAGCTGAACATTTACTGACGCATAATAATTCCTGCAGATGCTATTGGAGTTGGGTCAGTGTCATTGTGCTGGATCTGTGCCACATTCTCACTCGTGTGTGTGTGTGTGTCCTCCTCAGCTGGTCCTCTCCAGAGCTGGAGCCCAGCCAGATCCGCTTAATCGTCTACCAGGATTGCGAGCGGCGTGGCAGGAATGTCCTCTTCGACTCGGACACCAGAAAGAGAAGCACGGAAGATGCCCCCGTCACAGTGAGTGAACCGGCCTTATCTCCACTAATGACAGCATCAGCTGACTTGTGTGTGTGTGTGTGTGTGTGTGTGTGTGTGTGTGTGCGTGTGCATGTTTTTGTGACATATGAGGACACAAATGTGTGTAATGCCATGGGTATGACACAGGTATTACAGGAGAGGGTGAAATATGAGGACATTACCCATGGCCCCACTTTACAAAAGGCTTATAAATCACACAGGAGGAGTTTTTATGAGAAGGTAAAAATGCAGAATGTTTCCTGTGATGGGTAGGTTTTGTGTGTGTGTGTGTGTGTGTGTGTGCGTGTGTGTGTGTGTGATGGGAAGGTTTAGGGGTAGGGGCAGTGTAAGGGGATAGAAAATACGGTTTGTACGTTATAAAAACCATTACGCCTATGGAATATCCCCACATTTCACAAAAACAAACGTGTGTGTGTGTGTGTGTGTGTGTGTGTGTGTGTGTGCCCTTGTTTATATTACATTGTGGGGACCAAATGTCCACATAAGGATAGTAAAACCTGAGATTACAAGCCAGCGGTCCCCACTTCTCAAAAGGCTTATAAATCATACAGGAGGAGTTTTTTGAGAAAGTAAAAATGCAGAATGTTTCATGTGATGTGATGTGTGTGTGTGTATGTGTGTGTGTGTATGTGTGTGTGTGTGTGTGTGTCTGTGTCTGCGCGCATTCTTCCACATTCACATGACGGGAGGCGTGTCCCTGCGCTCTCGGTCACGTATGCATGCAGTTTATCATTAGCTGTCATGTGACCGCAGCAGGCTCACTAATTATCTGTGCTACTCAAAAATGAACGTTTTCCAAGCATGATCGTGTCATCTGACTGCATTTTCCAGACTCAACAGGTTGGAGCTGATCGGATGAATAATGCTAGGGTGAGGCTCTCTGCAGATCGCTGATATGGAGCTACAGCTGCAGTCACATGACGCTTTTGGCACAGGATATTGTTTCACTAGAGAGAGTAAACAAACGGCCCCAGCTCACGAGTTGTTAAGGAAGTCATATGACCGTCTCACATGCTCGAGTTCCTTTGTGCTGTTCGCAGGGCAGGATGAGGCTATGCATGAGCTATTATTGACACACAGCCCAAACATTCACTCACTCCTACTTCACAAAGATCACGCTTTATTCACTCACATTCACAAGGCTTGACACTTACTGTTTTCCCAAGCAGCATAACTTGTGAAAGGAGCACATTTAGAAACTTTAGGGGCACAACTAACTAATATATATATATATATATATATATATATATATATATATATATATATATATATATATATATATATATATATATATATATATATACCACACTGTAACAGATTTGACCATATAGTGTTATTATAGCATCACTGAGATACTATATAGTTTCTGTTAATATTTTGAATTCAATTTGATTCTGCTTTCATTTAAATTTTAGTTACAAGTTTTAGTAATTAGTCTTTTTTTTAATGTCTGTATAGTTTGTATTATTTTTTATTTTGGTACATCAGGTTAATGAAACTAAATTACAGTTTCTTATATTTAATTTTATTTGATGTCAGTTTAAAATTATTTCCAGTAAAGAGATTTTATTATGGTTTTAGTTTGTGTACGCTCTAACACCACTGATACTAGTCAAATATGTGTTTTAATGTGGCAAATAATGTTCAGTCTTTGCTATGACAGGGGTATCCCACAGAAGATACAAGAGTTTACTTTACATTAAATGGGAATTATATTAAATTACACAGTTTGTGTAACCAAGGGGTGTAAATTTGACTCACGGCGTGACTTTTATTTAATAAACGAGCCTGAAACACAGCAGGACTCTTATTTTGAAATGTCTGCTTTATTATTGCTGAAGCTCGTTCAGATTCAGACTAGGAGATAATATGAGTTCTTACACCCGTACACATTACAGTATAAGCACCGTACAGTAAACACTCATAACTGATCTGCATTAGTGTGAACGCACAACAGCGCCACCTTCAGGCTCTGAGATGTGAAGCGCTCGCATTTATTAATGAAATCAGAGCCTTATGAAGATTAATAATCACATTAGACAGTGTCGCCATTTATGTTTTTCCATCCCCAAATTATAAGACGCCTTTAAATGATCATTACGCTTGTTATACCATTTATAATACCAGGCCTTTTTATGATCTTACATTTAAGAAAACTGATCCACATCTGAGAGATTTGACGGTCTATTCACCCAATGATGCTTCAAAATGATTATTAATCACATGAATGTTCGTCAATGACCCTTTTTCATTGATGACTGAGGATGATAACTAAATACAAACTGAGGAAAATCTACTGTCATTTTCGTCAACAAATAAAAACGAGAGGAAGATGTTAGTGAGGGCCGATTAGGAAAGCGGGAACGGTGGGAAAACACGGAGCTGTTGAGCTTCTCCTCCAGGCTCATGCTTCAGCACGGCTCAATCAAACTAACACACATTTATGACAGGTCGTGTTTGTGAACTAATGCTGAGGAATAATGGCAGTGTCTACTTTAGCATGTTTATATAGTAATATGTGCTAGACGTTTGTAAAGATGCATATTTGATCTCCTCATCTGAACTGCAATAGTACGACACTTCAAAATAAAAGTACCGGGTAATTTATAATTAAAATTCACTCATTATAGAAACATTTTTGTTTACACAATAAACTGTATTTAATTCCATTCCCATTTAATTCATAATCAGAAGGAAAGACTAAGAACAGTATTTGACAAATTATTCAATAAACTATCAGGGTTTTAATAATTCACTAAAACCATTAAAACATTAATTCGTGGAATTAAATAAATGTGAACTAAAAATAAAAAATAGACTATAAACCTGATATACTAACTAAAACAGAAATGCTAAATTATAAAAACTATATATAGATGTTTTAAAAAAAAGTGAATAGAGCTCTTTCGTGTATTTTAATAAATAAATAAAAAACAATTGTGTCGGCATGTTTTGTCATGTATTCAGTAACAGTCGGTTATGTAACGCTTAAATGCTCAATCAATGCATTACAGTTTAACTAAAGTCATTAGATTTGAGGAGACTAAAACTAGACTTAAACTAAAAATAATTCAGGTGACTAAAATACGATTAAATCTAAATGGCACCTTGTTCAACTCCACAAATAACCCAGCGTTAAGGTGTGTGTGTGTGTGTGTGTGTGTGTGTGTGTGTGTGTGTGTGTTCCCAGTCATGAGTGGAAACCTAAGGCAGTGAGTGAAACTGCATCAAATGTGTGTGTTTTGTTGGCATTCAGCGAGTAAGTGCATATATACTAACCAACTTATTGTGTGTGTCTCTTTTGCTTTGCCCACTGTTGCACACCAATCGGTTCAGCGCATCTGTCTTTTATAAATATGATACAACTAAAGACTCTTGGGAGATATGAAAGATGCAATACTTCTCTAAGATTACCATGAGACTGGCAGAAACTGTGTGTGTTATGACGCTTTAAATGTCTCTTTCTTGATGGCGGTCCGTGTGTGTGTTTCAGAGAGTGTGTGGGGAGACGCAGGCGAAGATGTTTGGGAAGTGTTGCCAGCTGAGGCCTACAGGCGGCAGCTCCAGTTCTCTGGACAGCAGCTCCTCCTGCGCCTCCGAGCCCAGAGAGCAAAGCCGCTTCCAGGTGAGTCCCAACACAAGCCACTCTTTCTGCAGTTTCTTCTATAATCCACACAGCAAAGTGAGTGACACTCTCTAATCTTGGTTTCCCTCAGGCCTCGTCACGCTGCTCATCAGACGCTAACATGCTCGGAGAAATGATGTTCGGCTCGGTGGCCATGAGCTACAAAGGCTCGACGCTGAAGATCCACCAGATAAGGTGAGACTGAAGTGAAGGGCGTACGGATGTGCAGGGCCTACGACTAACACATCTAAAACTTTACTAGCTGAGCTTTCTCAACTGTTTACATTCACTTAAACGTTTATTTCACCCAAAAATGAAATGTCTGTCATTAACTCCTCTCCCTAATGTCGCTCCACACCCGTAAGACCTCCGCTCATCTTCACACACAGTTTAAGATATTTTATATTTAGTCCGAGAGCGTATGCAAGTGTATGCACACTATACTGTCCATGTCCAGAAAGGGAATAAAAACATCATCACAGTAGTCCATATGAGACATCAGTGGGTTAATTAGAGTCTCTTGAAGCATCCAAAATACATTTGGGTCCAAAAATAACAAAAACTACGACTTTATTCAGCATTGTCTTCTCTTCCGCGTTTGTGTTCAATCCTCAAATAAAGATTCAAACGGTTATGAATCAGTGAATCGATTCATGATTCGGATCGCGTGTCCAACTGATGAAATCACGAGACATTGGCGATCCAAATCATGAATCAATTCGCTGATTCATAACCGTTTGAATCTTTATTTGAGGATTGAAAACGGACCCGGAAGAGAAGACAATCACATATGGACTACTTTGATGATGTTTTTATTAGGGATGGGCATTTTCCCAAAATATTGTATTCGAATATTTGGGCTCATAAAAATCAAATATTCAAATATTTGTTTATTGACATTAGGTATTTTGAGAATATGAGAGACTTTCTTCTTTCTTTTTTTTATCAACATGTCGTCACCATTTCTAAACAAGCTTATGATTAGGCAATGTACACAACACGCTTACGTTATATCGTGTAAAAAAAAATATGCCTAAAGATCAAAAGCATTATAAGCTTAAGCAGCGTGAGCGGAAAACACACGAATAAATCAGAGCGCACCATGTTATTGTGCAGAACGTACACACACACACACACACACACGCGAGTCGGTATGGTTGTCGTGTTTGTATTGTTTCCCATTCCCATGTTGAGAGAACCCATAATATTATGGGATGATGATATTATTATCGGGTGAGAACCAGAGCCATAGAAAAAAAATTTCATCCTCTCTGGAGAAAATGTGCCACTGACAGACAAAGATAACGGTTAAGGAAACTTTGAGGGAAGCACTTTGTGTTTTCTGTTCTTAAACCCTCAATGAAACTGAAAGCAAGCATTTGTCTCGAGATCATTTTGCGGTCATAAGTTATCTCGCTCTCACTCGGGGTAACGTTACTCATGATGAGATGTGCTCACTCGTGAACGCAGTGATGCTTTTTCCTCATTCGGCTGGTGTTTGGATGTCATGTGATTCCCGTTGTGGTGGTGATATTATGATAACTCGGTTTCATTAATTACTTTGATCAAAAGTAACTCCATTTTGTAAGATCATTTTCACTTGTCATCTAAGTAATTCCAAACATCTCCAGGCAGACGACGACATTGTGTGATCAAATACACTCAACTTAACCCGCTCCACAGCGCCACCCAGTGGATTTAGTTATAACTGCGAGATTTAGAGGGATTTCTCATGGATTCACTGCATTTACATCCATCAAATCAACGCAGTAAAATTAGAATAGTATTTTTAGCTTCCAAATATTAATTACTGATCGAATATTCAACTATTCGAATATTCATACACACCCCTAGTTTTAATTCCCTTTCTGGACATGGACAGTATAGTGTGCATACACTTGCATACGCTCTCAGACTAAATATAAAATATCTTAAACTCTGTGTGAAGATGAACGGAGGTCTTACGGGTGAGGAGCGACATTAGGGAGAGGAGTTAATGACAGACATTTCAGTTTTAGGTGAACGAACGCTTTAAGACATAACCGACTACGTTTACAAGGATACTCTTGACATAACTTTGTGTTAATTTGTACATTCAAGTGCAAGAAGACGTGAAAGAGAGCTCAGTTTAGTACTTGCTTGCTGTCTGAGACGCGGCTTTCTTGAATATTTAAATTGTCAAGGCTTAAACTTGACGATTCAGCGCCGTCCTGTCAACGGTCTTGAGCGGTGTTCATGCTTTGCTTATTTTTACTTACATTTAGTGCTTGGCAAGTCTTAATTTTTGCATTTTTGGCATTTTTGTGTTTCCAGATCTCCTCCACAGCTGATGCTCAGTAAAGTGTTTACAGCCAGAACGGGCGGCAGTGCCTACGGCAGCCTGAACACGTAAGCCTTGCCTCGCTCACACCTTCACCGCGCTTGCACATTCACACAATAATAGAGTTTATTTATAACGCACTTTGCTCATTGCTCCTCTTGATTGCTTCACAGACTGCAGGACAGTTTGGAGTTCATCAGTCAGGACTCCGGCGTCCTCCGGCCCGAGACCAACACCACAGCCAATGGCTTCCTGGGGAGCATAGGTACGAAATCACACCCATCCAGCCTAAACTTGCTCCACATGCACTTTAAATACCCGTGTGATTCTCAAGCCATGTTTATAGAGTCAGCTGTGAGTTCAAAAACAGTCGTTGCTGTTTTATTCTTCCTCATTGCATAATCTTCTATTTAATCTTCGTGTTACATGTAAACGCTTTCTTCTGTGTCTATGCTCTTCCATTGTACGTAAGTTTTCATATGTAATCGGCACAAGGCTGCTTTAAATATGTGATATATGTTTATTTTGAGCCTCTTGAGAACGCGTCCAGGTCATAAATCAGATATTTTTCATTGCAACCCAAACTTTGGTTCACGATTTAGCACTTGCAAAACATTTAATCTGCCGTTTTCTTTAAATAAACTGTTAAAAGTCACTTATTTCACAGCTGCTTAACACAGATACGGATCTGTGAACACAATTACCACTAGGTCATCATAGTGTAATCAGCACGTACATCCCCTCGGTGCCTTGTGTCTCTCTTCATCATCCAGCCATATGCATAAGAAAATGTGATTAATTGTCATGAAAATAAAGTACAATACAACAAAATATAGCCTTGATTTTAAGCATAACTGTTGGTTTTCGAGTGAACCATGACCTGCACATGTTTTTGTGAGCATATGTATATTTGAGTTTAACACAGCCGTCCTGTTCGGAGCAGCGTTTGTGTGCAACACCCACAGAATCGACCGCACTGTTCATTGATTTGAGCCTGGATGAGTCGAGTCGCCATTGACTCGCATACACACACACACGCTGTGTGTCTGTTCTGTGGGGTGTTACCGAACATCTGTCTGTCTGCCTCATCCTGACAGCTTCACACACACTAGCGCTCAAAGGCTTGGAGTCATTAAAGATGTTATGCTTTTCTTCTGCTCTCCGAGGTTGTGTTTATTTGATCAAAATGTATTTACATAGAAAACCGCTATTTTAAAGGTGCAGTGTGTAAGTTTTAGCGGCATCTAGTGGTGAGGTTGTGAATTGCATCGCTCACCCCTCCCTTTCGGAGCTAATAGAGAAGCTACGGTGGCCCACAAAGGACAAAAATGTGCTCTTCTGAGACAGCAGAGTAGCTAGTGCTCTGTAGAGAAATTTGTCCCCTTAGGGCTACCGTAGAAACGTGACGGCGCAAAATGGTGGCTTCACTGTAAGGGACCCTCGGTGTCTGTAGATAGAAACGGCTCATTATATGCTAATTAACACATAACGGTCTTTATACTTCACTGAAAATATAGTTATTGGATATTATATTGCATTTCTGTCAATATATCCTCTTAAGTATTACACACTGCACCTTTAAATTGTAATATTTCACTGTTTTTACTGTGAAATAAATGCAGGCTTAGTGAGCGGAAGCCTTTGAGTGCTAGCGTCTGTTCAGATGTCTGTGTCCTGTACCTGACTAACAGTTGGATGTGTGTCTTTCTCTTCACTTGTCTTCCTGCTCTCCTGATCCTGGCCCGTACAGGTTTCTCTCAGCTCTGCAGCCCGCGCCGCGCGCTCTCAGAGCAAGGCCCTCTCCGGCTCATCAAGAGCGCCTCTTTCTTTTCAGGTTGGCGCGTGTGTGTGTGTGAGAGAGAGAGAGAGTGTGCATGTGGCACGTGTATTGTGCATGTGCATCTAGTGCTTTGCTTGTGACAACATCACGTCAGCTTTGACATGCGCCGGTTTCTCTCTGCCCCCCCCATAAGTCACAGGTGTGCTCTCTCCTGCCTGCGCTGTGTGTGTGTATGTGTGTTTGTGTGTGCATGTGTCGGTAGATCACTGTGGGCATGAGATGTGGCTGGACGGGTGGTGGTGTGTATGGGCAAGCAGGTCATGTGAGTAGATCACTGTGGGCATGAGATGGCAGCTGCACGGGTGGTAGTGAGTGAGTGAGTGAGTGAGTGAGTGAGTGAGTGAGTGAGTGAGTGAGTGAGTGAGTGAGTGAGTGAGTGAGTGAGTGAGTGAGTGAGTGAGTGAGTGAGTGAGTGAGTGAGTGAGTGAGTGAGTGAGTGAGTGAGCGAGTGAGTGAGTGAGCGAGCGAGCGATGGGGAAGCAGGTCATGTGAGTGTGTGTAGATCACTGTGGGCATGAGATGACAGCTGCACGGGTGGTGGTGTGTATGGGTTAGCAGGTCTCTTGCGTGACTGTTTCTCTGCTTCCTCTCAGGACACAGCAACCCCATGGACATGCCCGGCCGAGGAACGTGTGACGAGCGGGACAGCGGCATCGCTCGCTCAGGTGAGCTGCAGAATACACACAATTCCGTTCAGACATGATTGGGACACACAGTTACTGCATGCTATAGGGTTGTAGAGACTGGTCTTAAGACTAGCAAATCAAATTTATGAGCCTGTAGAAGTGCAACAGTGCCAAGTTTGCCCCCTATGGTTTGCCCCATACTATGGTTTGCCCCATTCTATGGTTTCCCCATACTATGGTTTCCCCCATACTATGGTTTCCCCCATACTATGGTTTCCCCCATTCTATGGTTTGCCCCATTCTATGGTTTGTCCCATTCTATGGTTTGCCCCATTCTATGGTTTCCCCCATACTATGGTTTCCCCCATACTATGGTTTCCCCCATACTATGGTTTGCCCCATTCTATGGTTTGCCCCATTCTATGGTTTGTCCCATTCTATGGTTTGCCCCATTCTATGGTTTCCCCCATACTGTGGTTTCCCCCATACTGTGGTTTCCCCCATACTATGGTTTGCCCCATTCCATGGTTTGCCCCATTCCATGGTTTGCCCCATACTATGGTTTCCCCATACTATGGTTTCCCCCATACTATGGTTTCCCCCATTCTATGGTTTCCCCCATTCTATGGTTTCCCCCATACTATGGTTTCCCCCATACTATGGTTTGCCCCATTCTATGGTTTGTCCCATTCTATAGTTTTCCCCATTCTATGGTTTGCCCCATTCTATGGTTTGCCCCATTCTATGGTTTGTCCCATTCCATGGTTTGCCCATTCTATGGTTTGCCCCGTTCTATGGTTTGCCCCATACTATGGTTTGCCCCATTCCATGGTTTGCCCATTCTATGGTTTGCCCCGTTCTATGGTTTGCCCCATACTATGGTTTGCCCCATTCTATGGTTTCCCCCATTCCATGGTTTGCCCCATTCTATGGTTTCCCCCATTCTATGGTTTGCCCCATTCTGTGGTTTGCCCCATTCTATGGTTTGTCCCATTCCATGGTTTGTCCCATTCCATGGTTTGCCCCATTCCATGGTTTGCCCCATTCTATGGTTTCCCCCATACTATGGTTTCCCCCATACTATGGTTTCCCCCATTCTATGGTTTGCCCCATACTATGGTTTCCCCCATACTATGGTTTCCCCCATACTATGGTTTCCCCCATACTATGGTTTGCCCCATTCTATGGTTTGCCCCATTCTATGGTTTGCCCCATTCTATGGTTTCCCCCATACTATGGTTTCCCCCATACTATGGTTTGCCCCATTCTATGGTTTGCCCCATTCTATGGTTTGCCCCATTCTATGGTTTCCCCCATACTATGGTTTCCCCCATTCTATGGTTTGTCCCATTCTATGGTTTGCCCCATTCTATGGTTTCCCCCATACTGTGGTTTCCCCCATACTGTGGTTTCCCCCATACTATGGTTTGCCCCATTCCATGGTTTGCCCCATTCCATGGTTTGCCCCATACTATGGTTTCCCCATACTATGGTTTCCCCCATACTATGGTTTCCCCCATTCTATGGTTTCCCCCATTCTATGGTTTCCCCCATACTATGGTTTCCCCCATACTATGGTTTACCCCATTCTATGGTTTGTCCCATTCTATGGTTTGTCCCATTCTATGGTTTTCCCCATTCTATGGTTTTCCCCATTCTATGGTTTGTCCCATACTATGGTTTGCCCCATTCTATGGTTTGCCCCATTCTATGGTTTGTCCCATTCCATGGTTTGCCCATTCTATGGTTTGCCCCGTTCTATGGTTTGCCCCATTCCATGGTTTGCCCATTCTATGGTTTGCCCCGTTCTATGGTTTGCCCCATACTATGGTTTGCCCCATTCTATGGTTTCCCCCATTCCATGGTTTGCCCCATTCTATGGTTTCCCCCATTCTATGGTTTGCCCCATTCTATGGTTTGCCCCATTCTATGGTTTGTCCCATTCCATGGTTTGCCCCATTCCATGGTTTGCCCCATTCTATGGTTTCCCCCATACTATGGTTTCCCCCATACTATGGTTTCCCCCATTCTATGGTTTGCCCCATACTATGGTTTGCCCCATACTATGGTTTCCCCCATACTATGGTTTCCCCCATACTATGGTTTGCCCCATTCTATGGTTTGCCCCATTCTATGGTTTCCCCCATTCTATGGTTTCCCCCATACTATGGTTTCCCCCATACTATGGTTTCCTCCATACTATGGTTTGCCCCATTCTATGGTTTGCCCCATTCTATGGTTTGCCCCATTCTATGGTTTGCCCCATTCTATGGTTTGTCCCATTCTATGGTTTGTCCCATTCTATGGTTTGTCCCATACTATGGTTTGTCCCATTCTATGGTTTGTCCCATTCTATGGTTTGCCCCATTCTATGGTTTGTCCCATACTATGGTTTGTCCCATTCTATGGTTTGTCCCATACTATGGTTTGTCCCATACTATGGTTTGTCCCATTCTATGGTTTGTCCCATTCTATGGTTTGTCCCATTCTATGGTTTGTCCCATTCTATGTTTTGCCCCATTCTATGGTTTGTCCCATTCTATGGTTTGTCCCATTCTATGGTTTGCCCCATTCTATGGTTTGTCCCATTCTATGGTTTGCCCCATTCTATGGTTTGTCCCATTCTATGGTTTGCCCCATTCTATGGTGTGTCCCATTCTATGGTTTGCCCCATTCTATGGTTTGTCCCATTCTATGGTTTGTCCCATTCTATGGTTTGTCCCATTCTATGGTTTGCCCCATTCTATGGTTTGCCCCATTCTATGGTTTGCCCCATTCGGTGACATTCTGCGTTATACTGTAAATTCTCGTTTATGACTGAATTCCACGATTCCCTCCATGTTTTCTATGTCGCATGAATCATAGTGCCCTTCAAAGTTACATGTGATTGGAAAACTCAATCACACGTTTTACTGAACGGTGTCGATGCATATCTTAGGACGTTTTCTTTGTAGAAACCTTTTAACGCTATTAAAGTCGACATTAAAGGGAGGTTTTGCTGGTCTTTTCTTCTCTGTTGTGCCATTTATCGAGTGAATTGCTTCTCAAACAAGAACAAATGTAGGGTGGGCTTGATTGTGTGTGGGGGTAATTGATTGGATGGCTGTGGTTTGCTATTGGCTGATCTCATGTGAGTGACAGTTTGCCCCGCCCTCATCATCAGAGAAGAGATTAAGTTATTCTGATTCAGGATTATTAACACGATGATGTGCATGGAGAAATCTGTCCCAGAAATCACTGAAAATTATTTTTTGATCACAAATGATTCCATATGAACTTCACATGTAGTTGTGCCCTAAATGAGACTGCGGTGGTGTCAGAACGTCCTGAGGCTCAGCCCGACCAAACCCTAGGAATATCTGAGATGTGCAGCTTTCTGAACATGCAGAGATCTGGAAAAGCTTGTGCAATGGAAAGTGCCATGATGGCCTGGGCGGCATAGCTGGGATCTCTCGTTCTGGCTAATGCAGCATCACATGCACTCAAGTTTATATTTAGCCATTCCCAAAACTGCCTGCCTGCACTAGTAAATGAGGAGGCTAATTTAGCCCTGAGTCGGCACATGTGCTTCATCTGCACTGAGAGTGTCTCCCAACATTACTCTGAAAAAATACAGGCTAATTTGGTGTTAAAGTAACGTGAAATCAGTGTTTACTTGAACATGTTCTTCAAATTGGAGTGAGTGTGTGAGTGAGAGACAGACTGTGTGTGTGGTGTGTGTGTGGTGTGTGTGTGGTGTGTGTGTGGTGTGTGTGTGGTGTGTGTGTGGTGTGTGTGTGGTGTGTGTGTGGTGTGTGTGTGGTGTGTGTGTGGTGTGTGTGTGGTGTGTGTGTGGTGTGTGTGTGGTGTGTGTGTGGTGTGTGTGTGTGGTGTGTGTCTGTGGTGTGTGTCTGTGGTGTGTCTGTGGTGTGTCTGTGGTGTGTCTGTGGTGTGTGTGTGAGAGACAGACTGTGTGTGTGTTTGTGTTTGTGTTGTGTGTGTGTGTGTGTGTGTGTGTGTGTGTGTGTGTGTGTGTGTGTGTGTGTGTGTGTGTGTGTGTGTGTGTGTGTGTGTGTGTGTGTGTGTGTGTGTGTGTGTGTGTGAGAGAGAGAGCTCACTGACTCTCTGCTCCTCTTCTCCCCACAGCATCTTTGAGCAGTCTGTTGATCACCCCGTTCCCGTCGCCGGGCTCTTCTCTCACCAGTAGCTGTGCCAGTAGCTATCAGCGGCGCTGGTTACGCAGCCAGACCACCAGCTTGGAGAACGGCGTCTTCCCTCGATGGTGTGTTTGCCTCATAGCACACTTGTGTATCTAACACACATCACATTACAGTTGGGGGGAGGGGGCAAGATGACCAGAAGTCTTACGTCACCATATTTATTTCACAATAAGGATATACACCGATCAGGCATTATGAAGTGAATAACACTGATGATCTCTTCATCACGGCTCCTGTTAGTGGGTGGGATATATTAGGCAGCAAGTGAACATTTTGTCCTCAAAGTTGATGTGTTAGAAGCAGGAAAAATGGGCAAGCGTGAGGATTTGAGTGAGTTTGACAAGGGCCAGATTGTGACGGCTAGATGACTTGGTCAGAGCATCTCCAAAACTGCAGCTCTTGTGGGCTGTTCCCGGTCTGCAGTGGTCAGTATCTATCAAAAGTGCTCCAAGGAAGGAACAGTGGAGAACCGGCCACAGGGTCATGGGCGGCCAAGGCTCATTGATGCACGTGGGGTCCGATCAAACAGACGAGCTACTGGAGCTCAAACTGCTCCAGAAGTTAATGCTGGTTCTGATAGAAAGCCGTCAGAATACACAGAGCATCTCAGTTTGTTGTGTATGGGGCGGCATAGCCGCTGACCGGTCAGGGTGACCTCTGACCCCTGACCCCGCCGAAAGCACCAGCAGCGGCACGTGAGCATCAGAACTGGACCACGGAGCAATGGAAGAAGGTGGCCTGGTCTGAGGAATCACCTGTTCTTCTACATCACGGGGATGGCCGGGTGTGTGTGTGTGTGTGTGTGTGTGTGGCTTCCCTGAGGAACACATGGCCCCAGGATGCACTATGGGAAGAAGGCGAGCCGGCGGAGGCAGTGTGATGCTTTGGCCAATGTTCTGCTGGGAAACCTTGGGTCCTCCATCCATGTGGATGTTACTTTGACACGCTCCACCTACCTAAGCATTGCTGAGACCATGTTCAGCCTTTGATGGAAACGGTATTCTGGTGGCTGTGGCTCTTCCAGCAGGATAATGCTCCTGACACAAAGCACAAATGCTTCAGGAATGGTTTGAGGAGCACAACAACCAGTCTGAGGCGTCGACTCGGCCTCCAGATTCCCCAGATCTCAATCCAATCGAGCATCTGTGGGATGAGCTGAACAAACAAGTCCGATCCATAGAGGTCCCAGCTCACAACTTACAGGACTTAAAGGATCTGCTGCTAACATCTTGGTGCCAGATACCACAGCACACCTTAAGGGACCTAGTGGAGTCTATGGCTCGACAGGTCAGCAAAAAGCGGACCAACACAATATTAGGAAGGTGCTCATAATATTATGCCAGGTCGGTGTATATCACAATGTAGTTATTTTTGCATGAAATATTGTTATAATACCAAAATATTGGAGACCATTGAAATTTCATTATGATCAGGGTGTCTCGGTTTCTGAACTCCTTGAAACATTACAATATTCCTTACAATATAATCAATAGGCAGCATAACGAGGTGGGACCTGGTTGAGTTGGCAAGTAATGCGTTGAAACTGGCCGTTATTATAAAGGGGCGGGACATTTCCCAAACACCAATCACAACACACTGCTCCAGTCGACCAATCAGAAGGAGGGGTTTCATAGAGACAGGAACTAACAGAGCTGAACATTTTGTTGTGGTCCTGCTCATTTCCCTGTGTAACTTGTTTGCATTGTAGGTCTGTGGAGGAGAGCTTCAACATGTCTGATGAGAACAGTGGGCCGAGTCTGGGTGTGGCCAGGAAGAAGAAGATCGCTATTGGTGTCATTTTTCTGCTCTCGCCCAATGAGGAAGAAAACGCCAAGTTTCAGGACTTTTTCTTCTCTCACTTTCCACTCTTCGAGAGCCACATGAACAAACTCAAAAGTGCCATCGAGCAGGTTAGGACTCGATTTTGTGTTTTTGTGAAAAGCTTTACTGACCCTGTGCCAGAGTAGGGCTGTACTAGAATAATCGAATATTCGAATATTCGTTCGGTGAGGTGGCATTCGATTTTTCAGTTTTGAGATTCGAATATTCGTTTGTTTGTTTTTCAACACGTGACTTCCGTCGCGGACTCATTCTCACTCATGCTTGAAATAATGATAATAAATTTAAAAAAACACCGCAACATGCTTTCATTAAAAGCATCGCGCATTTTAAAGATTTAAATTAACAAAAAGTCAGAATAAGACAAAATAAATCCCTTATATAGAATAAAACTAATTGTAATAGATATTACATTTTGTGTCATTTTAAAAACAATTCATTTATTCATATTCAACTGTTTATAAGCATGCTACCGTGTTCTTTATTTATTACAGTTCGTTGAAATCACTGTGTGTTACTAATTTAATTTCTGTTTTGGAATTCATTTTTTTTAAAGAAAGGTTCGCTATTAATACCTTATTAAAGTTCTTGCTCTCAACAGATTTTGTGTTTTGTATCGCTTGTGCACTGTCCGTTTTCGGAGCATAAACCTGCCCGTGTAATGCGTACCGGAAACTGTTCTATTTAAAAGATTATTAAATGTTTATTAATATTTAAAGAATGTGTGCCACCTGATCATATTGCACCAAATGCAACACTGCACTCCACTGGGTCTGCCGCAACACATTTACGATGCCGAAGAGTGAAACGTGAAGTCGTGAAAGATGATACAAATGCAAACCGACACTATTATTATATATTTAGCCCCACCCACCGAAGCTTCGAATATTCGATATTGATTGCCACCTAAGCTTCGAAGCTCAAAAAATGGCATTCGAAACAGCCCTATGCCAGAGTTGGACTAACTAAGCTCATTTTACTCGAGTGCTGTACTTAAGTTCCCTGTTTGAGTATCTGTGCTTTACTGGAGTATTATTTTTTCTGTAAACTTCTGACTTTAACTTCACTACATTTGAAAGACAAATATCGTCCTTTTTACTCCACTACATTTCTATCAAGGTCCTCGAAGTCTAAAGTCGTTTCTGTCGCAGCTTTGAAAGTCAGTGATGATTTTTTTCTTCTTTAAAAGGTGTTTGGGTTTTTGCAGAAAGCCTTTCAGGAATCACTCTTGTAGAGTCTCGTGAAGTTCAATGATTTCACAGCATTTATTAAACACTGATTTATAGTTTAGAGCAAAATGGAAGAAGACGGATGTCCAAATGCTCATTTAGTGGAGGATTCACATAAACAAAGTTGATTCTGTCTTCAGTGAAGGTGAACAGTGTGAGAATATCAGATGTGTATCAGTGTACTGGATCCGTGCATTCGGCCTTAAAGTGACAGCAGCTTTATAAAGAGCTTTGTAACTTTAGTATTTAAATGAGTTTAAGTTAGTCGTGTGCTAGTGTGTCAGATGGAGCGTCACTGACTGGCTTAAACCATGATGGCATAATGTGCATTTATACAACTATAAAATGATGCTTTGACAAAAAAAATAATTTAGTTTTGAGACTTAAGTACTTTTGAAAACAAACATTTCTGTACTTTAACTTAAGTGAAAAAATATTTTTTACAACTTTCACCTGTAATGGAGTAATATTTGATCAGCAGTACTTTTACTCCAGTCATGTAGTTGTGTACTTTGTCCACCTCTGCCCTGTGCCTTCTGTTCTGATGTTTGGCTCTGATTACAGGCCATGATACTGAGCCGCAGATCAGCCGATGCCAGCCAGAGAGCCCTGGCGTACAGTCGAATGGTGGACGGCCTCAATGAGTTTAGGTGAGTTTGTGATGACATGTCTATGGACGCTGCTCACCAGGTGTTTGGTTATTTGCATCCACTAAAAGTCCAGCCAAAGCTTTAGTGCATCTTAGTGCTATAATATACTGAATTATTGCAAGTGAAGGTGATTAATCTCCTACTTCTGTCCTGTTTGAGCAACGCCGCCTGTGCTGAGATCAGCCCTCGAGGCGCTTCTGGACGTTCTCCACTGCTGCATTGAGCATGATGACCTTTGGCACGATTCACACGATAACTCTGAAATGTATAATGTTTCTTGAGCATGATGCCAAAGAAGTGAAAACACAAATCAATCTGTTATTCGTAGTTGGTTGAAATTCCCCATTATGCTTTCCCGGATCGTTCGTGTAGTGCGTTATGTATCTATTGTGGATGAAAGACAAAGTTTAATGGAGTTATTGTCTCCCAAAAAAAAAGAAGCAATTCTGAACTGCCTGAAACAGGTCGTCTGTAATTCCAGTCTTACTTTCCACTCGAACCTACTTTGGTTTCCGATTGGGCCGTCTGACCAATCAGAGCAGAGCAGGCTCTCGGAAAGGCAGGGTTTAGAGAGGCTGAATCCTTTACTTAAGCGTTTGAGACACTTTGAGATTAGAGCTGATGCTGCAGTGGATATTATGAGACAATTAACGTGTTTTGACCTTGGATGCATGTGAACCTGTTGGAGCAGACTCTGCAATAAAATTAGGAGCCTTTATACAGCATAATAGGGGCACTTTAAAACTTCAAATTCTCATTAAAGCATCCGCTATTTAAATTGAATATGGTAATACCAAGTGCACATCCTGTTTTGTCTACATTTTTCAATTCTGTGTAGTATGAGCTTTAACCTGACCATATACATATATATATATAATATAATATAAAGTGAATAATAATAAATATAGCTGCAAGCAGCAATGATCAGGGTCAAGCACAAAAATGAACAATGATATATGCAAGCATGGCTGTAAGCTTAGAAAAGCAGCAACGATAAGTAATTAAAGATGTTTTTAGATTATTTTAGTCAACATGGCTGAAAAATCACGAATACAATCACTAATTAGCATTTTTGGAACTTTAATTATAACTTTTGACCTCAAAAGGTGGTGCTGTAGCTTATTGTGTACCTTCAGGGCATGATCCCGGTGACATATTGAGTTTTGTAATGATATGCTAATGTGTTCATAAAATAAATAAATCAAAATGGCCGACTCCCGCAATAGTCAATATGGGAAAGTTGGGCATCATTCTATTCAGCACGATGCACTCAGCTTTATGATATTTGGGCAAACCATTCTCAGAAGGCAAAAAAAGGCAATTTTTCGTATCTCCTGACCAGGGGTTAGTGGAGTCCAGTTGGTGGTGCTGTGCCGAAACGCTAAATGTAGCCTCAGGTTATGCTTGGGATGCCATGTACCAAGTTTGGTCTGAATACGTTAAAGGGTTGTGGAAATATTGCCTCGTGTCCAATTTGGAGCATGCTTCGTCAAATTCGTTTGCACGGTTGGGTTTATCAAAAAGCTTTTTGATAAACATTTGCCAGCATGGTCTGAAAATGATCTGATTTTAATGTTCATGATAATTAGACAAACCATCTAGGTGGATTTTTTTTTTATTTGGTGGGAAAATGTTCATGACACAATCGAATCGGCTTGAGCCCAGGAATAGTGTTTAGCCCTTTTGGTTCAAATGTTATTAGCATAACATAAAGTGAAACTTTGGACAGGCTAGATTGATTGAGTTAGAGACTCCAAATTTACTGTGGTGAATGTTTGGACTGTCCTCTATCTGTGTGCCAAATTTCACAAATTTGTACCATTTGGTTCTTTGGGATGCCATAGACTTACAGAGCGAAAGAAGAAAACTAACGACGATGGCACCATTCTGTGCTCGGCCCCTAATAATGCTTCTAAAAACAGTGCAATTATTAGCTATAAATCCTAAAAGGCTTGTGCTCCAGTATAAAATAAGCCCAGTTCGTGCCAGGGCTTCAGAGCTGATCCACTATGCCCCGTCTCATACTTCCAAGTCATATGCTTGTTGGTCTGCAGCCAGAGCAACCTGACCTCTGTGCCACAGAAACCTTATCTCCCTCACACACTGCCAGGACGGACCAGAATAGTCAATAATGTGCAAGGGAACAGACAAACAAATATTTCAGATTGCCCACCTCCAGCGGGCTAATTATACACGCAGAGCTTTTGGCGCTCCTGCTCAGGGTTGTGAGGTCAGAGCTTGATCAGGTAAAAAATGTAAGTCTGATGCAAGGAGGAAAATACATCTTGTGCGGTTTTGAATTTAAATTAGTGTATATGCAGCAGTATAACAATACATATACATCAATATTTAGGGGCCAAGCGCCTAACCGCTTTTTAACAGCGCTTGTACACATGACGTTGAGTTATATGGTGACTTCCTCTCATATCTTATTGCTTTAATAATCACCCTGCGCTTGTTTGAAGTGACGAACGTATAGCGTGTGTGGTTTTCTGTCAGGCCTCATTTCAGGTTTTAGGAAAGAGGACCTCAGAGCTTCATAACTCTTACCTAATCCATTGCTGAAACCATTCGCTGCTTCTGCATGAGGCTTTTTATAGGTCACTGCACACTAACTTCAGTACTGGGAAGTGTAGCGCGGCTTGGGGAGGGAGTCCTTTTTCCAACTTCCAGGCTGTTATATTCAATATGTAGCCTAATATTCATTATATTAGCCCGTATATTCACTATATTAGTCTAATATTCATTATATTAGCCTATATATTCACTATATTAGCCTAATATTCATTATATTAGCCTATATAGTCACTATATTAGCCTATATATTCACCATATTAGTCTATATATTCACTATATTAGCCTATATATTCATTATATTAGCCTATATATTCACTATATTAGCCTATATATTCACTATATTAGCCTATATATTCATTACTTTAGCCTATATATTCATTATATTAGCCTATATATTCACTATATTAGCCTATATATTCACTATATTAGCCTATATATTCACTATATTAGCCTATATATTCACTATATTAGCCTATATATTCACTATATTAGCCTATATATTCATTACTTTAGCCTATATATTCATTATATTATCCTATATATTCACTATATTAGCCTATATATTCACTATATTAGCCTATATATTCACTATATTAGCCTATATATTCACTATATTAGCCTATATGTTCACTATATTAGCCTATATGTTCACTATATTAGCCTATATGTTCACTATATTAGTCTATATATTCACTATATTAGCCTATATATTCACTATATTATCCTATATATTCACTATATTAGCCTATATATTCACTATATTATCCTATATATTCACTATATTAGCCTATATATTCATTATATTAGCCTATATATTCATTATATTAGCCTATATATTCACTATATTAGCCTATATATTCACTATATTAGCCTATATATTCATTATATTAGCCTATATATTCACTATATTAGCCTATATATTCACTATATTAGCCTATATATTCACTATATTAGCCTATATATTCATTACTTTAGCCTATATATTCATTATATTATCCTATATATTCACTATATTAGCCTATATATATTCATTATATTACCGCTCAGGTGTTTGTGCAAGCATCTGCGTGTTTCCCAGTGCCCAATCAGCATCTGTAATGGTAAACAACACATGGGAGATCTGCTCACTATGTTCACATTTGCAGTTTCTGATTAGTATTAAAGTAGCTTAAGAATCCTGTGTGTGTGTGTGTGTATAAAGTGGAGGAAGCCGACGGTTCCTGATCTCCTGCCATTTAAAGTGACGTTAAGCTCTGGACTGCGGCCCATATATTTCCGGGCTGTGTGACATTTCCAGACATTAAATATGCTGCAAAGGTCTTTCCCAGCTGGGGCAGCCCTGTGCCTCTGAAACGCTCTTTGTTTCAGCTGTTGACAAAAGCTCTTGTGTGTGTGTGTGTGTGTGTGTGTGTGTGTGTGTGTGTGTGTGTGTGTGTGTGTGTGTGTGTGTGTGTGTGTGTGTGTGTGTGTGTGTGTGTGTGTGTGTGTGTGTTGTGTGTGTGTGTATGTACTTGTCTATATTACATTGGCCACAGTGTAATATAAACCTGAGATCAGCAGCCAGCACATGTAAATGGATTCATAAATATACTAAATTATATGTTTTTGGAAATGTCAGGGGCAGTGTAGGGGATAAAATGTACAGTCTGTAAAGTCCAATACGCCTATGGAAAAACCCCACAATTCACAAAAACCCAATGTATGTGTGTGTGTAGGACGACCATCTGCAACCTGTACACGATGCCGCGTGTGTCCGAGCCCGTCTGGCTCACCATGATGTCGGGTCCTCCGGAAAAGAACCAGCTTTGTGGGCACTTCATGAAGGAGCTGGCCATGCTCATGGAGCAAGCCTCCAAGAACCAGTTGAGTAACGCCACGTGTTCTTCAGCCATTGCATGCTGTGATAACATGGTCCTGGTGGTTTCGTAACCATGTTGTTGTTTGCCTTTAGATTCCTGCCAGCTCTTCTCACTGCAGTTCTCACGAACCATCTGGCCTGGGTTCCCACGGTCATGCCCAATGGCCAGCCGCCCCTGAAGATCTTCCTGGAGAAGCACTCCTCTCCCAGTGTGGACATGCTGGCCAAAACACATCCCTACAACCCACTTTGGGCACAGCTTGGTAAATTAAGCTTTCAAGAGTGTCAAAATATTTGTGTTTTGCGCCACCTAGTGGAGTATACATGCAAATGACCACAGTGCAAAAAATGCTTTTCTTACTTTAGTATTTTTGTCTTGTTTCGAGTCAAAACATCTAAAAATTCTTAACACAAGAAACATTTACTAGACAAGCAAAAGTAATTGTCTTGTTTTGGGAAAAAAATAACTCAAAATGAAGAGAGTTTTTGCTTAAAATAAGATAAATAATCTGCCAATGGGGTGAGAAAAATAATCTTAATTCAAACAGAAAACATGATTATTTTTCTCACCCCATTGGCAGATTATTTATCTTAAGAATTTTTAGATGTTTTGACTCGAAACAAGACAAAAATACTAAAGTAAGAAAAGCATTTTTTAAGTCACCATACTTTTGAAGTGTTTTTACAGTGCAATGAAGCCGATAGTGTCTTATCTCTAACATTTGTTGAGGGGTCAAATGTCACAACATAACAGGATTGAAGGCTAATTTTTCCACCTATAGCAGACAAATGGCGGCATCATATTTGGTTCCTGGCGAATGTGGCCTAATGTGTTTTGGTTGTGTTTGCTGCAGGTGGCCTGTATCTGCCAATGGGGTGAGAAAAATAATCTTATTTCTGTTTGGGACGGAAACAAGAAACAAGATTTCAATCAGAAACCAGATTATTTTTCTCACAACATTGGCAGATCATTTTGCCTGTTTTAAGCACAAACTTTTTTTAACAAAAAGAGACAATGTCTTGTTGTTTTACATTTCTAGTAACTACATCTTAATTTAAGAATTGTTAGATATTTAGACTAGAAACAAGACAAAATTACTAAGAAGAGCATTTTTTGCATCATATCTGGTTCCTGGCGAGTTTGTCTGAATGGGTTTTGTTTGTGTTTGCCGCAGGTGACCTGTATGGGGCGATCGGCTCACCTGTGCGTCTGTCCCGTACCGTAGTGGTCGGCCGACGCCAGGAATTGGTGCAGCGGCTTCTCTACGTTCTGACCTATTTCATCCGCTGCTCCGAGCTCCTAGAAATGCACCTTTTGGAGAGCGCTGAGGACGAGGCCATCGTTATGCCAGGATCGCTTATCACTACATCGCTGCGGCGCGGAGAAGTGGAGGACTCCGAATACGTGCTGGTCACCGTACACAAGCCGAGCCAAGATTACCTGTCCCAAGGTGCGGAGGCAGAGGACGGATACCCTGATATGGATACCACAAAAGACCACAAGCGTCCCACAATACCGGAGGGAGGCGCTCCAGTCTGCAGGGAGGCGGGGAGTCCGCGGATCGAGACTCGGCTGGAGACTGTGGTGAAGATCGGATCCACATCGCCGTGCGAGAGACGAACCTCGCTCGAGGTTTCCGCGGACGTCGAAGCTTCCAGCGTTCCCATTCGGATCCTACATTCGCCGAATGTCCTGCTAGAGAAAAAGCCCCCCGATAAGAGCTCCTTTCATCACGACGAGAACGAACCCTCCGCCAAAGTCACATTCCTCATCGGAGACTCCATGTCTCCTGAATCTGACATGGAGAGTCGCCAACTAAAGGTGGAAAAGGAGATCAGGAAACACAAGAAGCTCATCCAGCAGAGTGAGCTTAAAGTGGACCAAATCAAGACCAAAAGTGGCGTTTTTATGCCGCCCCTCAGTAGAAAGATGTCTGAGTGGAGTCCGAGAGTGCAAGGGGATTGCACAGACATGTTCGACGAGTACTTTAACGACGATAACCCCGTGGAGACGAGGACTATTGATGACGTGTTCCCGAATCCTGCACAAACAGGTGTCCCGAATCTCCAAGATAAGGAGGGCTTCTGTAAAACCTGCTGTTCTGCCGAGCAGGATAAGGGCATTGAGATCTCGCTGAGTGTGCCTTCTCATGTGGAGGATAAGAAGAAAGCGGTCCCGTTGAATGACTGGGAGATCCCGCGGAATGAGAGTTCGGACAGCGCGTTGGGGGACAGCGAGAGCGAGGACGCGGGCCAAGATATGCCCAGGCAGGAGTCCGACGGGCCGCTCTACGGAGACTGGCAAGATGAGCTCGAGCTGCCCTTACCCGGGTAAGCCACGGGATCACAATCATCCCCAATAGTGTTCGCTTCATTAACCAAAATATGACGAAAACTGATGGGAGAAAAACACTGACATTCTGGATTCAGACAGCAATAAAATCGCTGACTAGCCGCTGTAAAGGATGAAAATACCTCACGACCCCACGAGAAACAATTACCGTACGAATAGGACTTAAGACGAGACAAAGACGATTTCATGAAACATTTTTTTATAATATATTATAAAACATTGTGTATTATTTTCAATGTGGAAAAAAAGCTGCATAAGTCTTGCATAGTTTCATAAAATTCTCTCAAAATTCTAAATTATAAAAAAAGATATATTATTGAACAAAAATATATTACATTGGTTCATCAGTCACTTTTGACCACGATGGAGCCGAGTGTGACCCCTAAACGAAGAGGGCCAGAGGGTTAAATATGCGTATGGGGCGACATTATCGTGATTTGTGCTTATCGACGAAAGTCCAACAGTAAATACATTTCCCAAATGACAACAATCCTTGTGATTTATAATTTTGAGCAAAAATAATGGGGATTGAAATGCTTAGACATTTAGTCAGACATAAAAAGGACGAGGTTTATTTGTAAATATGATACACTAAAAAGCACAGGACTAAGACTGAGACTAAATTAAAGAATGGCTGATGACATTAACACTACATCTGAAGCATGCAGCTGTGTAACAAAATGTCAGTAATAAACGAGATGATCTGTTTGTAGGGAGAAGCTGGTGGAGAACTACTCCAAACCGAGCGTGGCTAACTTTGGGAGGTCATTGTTTGGTGGATACTGTCCTACATACGTTCCAGACTTCGTTCTGCACGGAGCGCCGAATGATGAGAAGCTGAGGCAGAACCTGGTGGCAGACCTGGCCCACGCAGTGCAGGTAAACTCCGCCTCCAGCAGGTCACATGACTGATGCCTAAATCACTTTCGCTTGCGTACAATTGACCTATCGGTAAGCCCTGCCCACCTTAGTTACTGTTGCTAACTCGGACAAACAAACGGATTTGCTATGTCTTACAATGAAAGCTCTCTGTGTGAAAACCTCATCCCAAGATGTTTAGGCTAATATAATGAATTTATAGGCTAATATAGTGAATATATAGGCTAATATAATGAATATATAGGCTAATATAATGAATTTATAGGCTAATATAGTGAATATATAGGCTAATATAATGAATTTATAGGCTAATATAGTGAATATATAGGCTAATATAGTGAATATATAGGCTAATATAATGAATATATAGGCTAATATAGTGAATATATAGGCTAATATAGTGAATATATAGGCTAATATAGTGAATATATAGGCTAATATAGTGAATATATAGGCTAATATAGTGATTATATAGGTTAATATATTGAATATATAGGCTAATATAGTGAATATATAGGCTAATATAGTGAATATATAGGCTAATATAATGAATTTATAGGCTAATATAGTGAATATATAGGCTAATATAGTGAATATATAGGCTAATATAGTGAATATATAGGCTAATATAGTGAATATATAGACTAATATGGTGAATATATAGGCTAATATAGTGAATATATAGGCTAATATAATGAATATATAGGCTAATATAGTGAATATATAGGCTAATATAGTGAATATATAGGCTAATATAGTGAATATATAGGCTAATATAGTGAATATATAGGCTAATATAGTGAATATATAGGCTAATATAATGAATTTATAGGCTAATATAGTGAATATATAGGCTAATATAGTGAATATATAGGCTAATATAGTGAATATATAGGCTAATATAGTGAATATATAGGCTAATATAGTGAATATATAGGCTAGTGTAATGAATATATAGGCTAATATAGTGAATATATAGGCTAATATAGTGAATATATAGGCTAATATTGTGAATATATAGGCTAATATAGTGAATATATAGGCTATATAGTGAATATATAGGCTAATATAATAAATATATAGGCTAATATAGTGAATATATAGGCTAATATAGTGAATATATAGGCTAATATATTGAATATATAGACTAATATAATGAATATATAGGCTAATATATTGAATATATAGACTAATATAGTGAAAATATAGGCTAATATAGTGAATATATAGACTAATGTAGTGAATATATAGGCTAATATAGTGAATATATAGACTAATATAGTGAATATATAGGCTAATATAATAAATATATAGGCTAATATAATAAATATATAGGCTAATATAGTGAATATATAGGCTAATATAATGAATATATAGACTAATATAGTGAATATATAGGCTAATATATTGAATATATAGACTAATATAGTGAATATATAGGCTAATATAGTGAATATATAGACTAATGTAGTGAATATATAGGCTAATATAGTGAATATATAGGCTAATATAGTGAATATATAGGCTAATATAATAAATATATAGGTTAATATAGTGAATATATAGACTAATGTAGTGAATATATAGGCTAATATATTGAATATATAGACTAATATAGTGAATATATAGACTAATTTAGTGAATATATAGACTAATATAATAAATATATAGGTTAATATAGAGAATATATAGGCTAATATAGTGAATATATAGGCTAATATAATGAATATATAGGCTAATATAGTGAATATATAGGCTAATATAGTGAATATATAGGCTAATGTAATGAATATATAGGCTAATATAGTGAATACATAGGTTAATATAGTGAATATATAGGCTAATATAGTGAATATATAGGCTAATATAATGAATATATAGGCTAATATAGTGAATATATAGGCTAATATAGTGAATATATAGGCTAATATAATGAATATATAGGCTAATATAGTGAATATATAGGCTAATATAGTGAATATATAGGCTAATATAATGAATATATAGGCTAATATAGTGAATATATAGGCTAATATAGTGAATATATAGGCTTATATAATGAATATATAGGCTAATGTAATGAATATATAGGCTAATATAGTGAATATATAGGCTAATATAGTGAATATATAGGCTAATATAGTGAATATATAGGCTAATATAGTGAATATATAGGCTAATGTAATGAATATATAGGCTAATATAGTGAATATATAGGCTAATATAGTGAATATATAGGCTAATATAGTGAATATATAGGCCGTTGAGACACTGATTGAGCGATTACACACACACACATGAAGCGCTTCAGTTGTAGTGTATCCTCAACACACCTTCAGATGTTCATTCATGTTTATTCTCTGACTATGACGAGATGATCGCGTTCACTCGCATATACAGTGATCCGTCACACCACATTAAACCGCCTCAAAACCGCATTCATCGCTTGAGTTTCCTGATATATTGGTGTGTGAACTCGAACTGAAGTGTGTTCTGCGTGTAAAACAAGCTGTTAACTGTTATAGATTGCATTCGGGACACGCGTGCACCGTACCGGAGTCCTGTACCGAAACGCTTCAGTAGGAATACCTGTACCGTTACAGCCGTAGCGCAGAACACATTTTATGGTCATATCATTAGGTCTGTTTTCTATAAAGACTCATCCTGACCGCAAGAAGGTCTTAAAAGAGCTGTGAGTGTAGTTTTATAATCGAGCTGATTTGTGTTGCGCAGCATCCTGTGCTGGACGAGCCCATAGCGGAGGCCGTGTGTATTATCGCAGACACTGATAAGTGGAGCGTTCAGGTGGCCAGCAGCCAGAGACGGCCCTCAGACAAACTGGGTCAAGAAGTGTTGGTGTCCAGCCTGGTGTCCAGCCTGCTCCAGTCCACATACCAGCTTTACCGGCTCAACCTGTCTCCAAACTTCGTGAGTACACACACACAGCAAACCAGCGTGAGCAATAATGACCCCGGCATGACTGTGTGTGAGATGATTCTTCACTGCATTATTTGGCCACTTCATCCACTTCTTGTGCATATCAAACATGGACATCAAAACATGCACATTTTTTAAATACAAGTAAATCTAAATTGTATTTTGCACTCTTGTTGTTTTAGAGTAACCCTTTACGGGCTCGACATTAAGCATGTTCATGTGCTTGTCCGGAAAAATTCTAAATATATATATTCTCACCAGTGTTCAGTCAGCTTTGACATATTTAAATCTGCATATTTGTGGTATTTTTACCTTTTATAAACGGCATTTTCCCCTAATCTTATTAAATATAGGCTATGCTTCAGCTTTAATTTTATATTCTTAAATTTGATCTATACATTAAATTAGAATAAGACGCTATAGGGCTGTTATCAATGTAATTAAATAATTAACACTGAAAAATTAACTGCATTAAAATAATGTTATGAGATTTGTATTTTTTTGTAAATAAAAGAATTGTTGAAAAGTAGTTTAAACATGACACTAAACCACCAGTAGGTGGCAGCAGGTGAGTCTTAATGAGCGAGTCATTGAGACAAATCATTCAAACACTGAATCATTCAGTAACACACACTGTTGCTGTGAGATGCGTTGCGGTTCTGCTGTTTGGATCTATTTTCGCTGCTGAAACAGAACAAAAACAGTCAATATTGCTTCTAAAATATAAGTGTTTAAATGTTAATTGTTTATGGAGCTGTCGTATGAAATCAGTGTCATTTTTAGTCATGATGGTCTTCAGGAAAACACACTCTTGGTCATGTGTTGTTGTTTAACTGTGTCATGTGTTATAAATATAAAAACTGCACATTGTGAATGTTTAGCTCAGTTTCTCAGTGTGAGCGGCTCATGTTGTGATTTCTCAAGAGGCTGCGGAGCGTCAACAGCGCCACCTTCAGTTCATTATATATTATACTATTATCCACTGTCGATTGTGGTTATTCCCTAGTTTTTTTTATTTTTATTTATTGCCGTTTTAATCTGCCGGCCAAGTAAAATTCTCTTCCACTTGTCCTGGACAAGCATTAATGTCGAGCCCTCCTTTTCATTGCTGTGCTCTTTTTTTTTCTGCACTGTGACTGATTTGGGGTTTTTACCACTGAAAGATTCTCTGAGTTCATAGTTTTTCGTATTTCCCATTAATTTCCAATATTTTCTTCCAACGTGTTAGTGTATTCAAATCGTGTGTGTGTGTGTGTGTGTGTGTGTGTGTGTGTGTGTGTGTGTGTGTGTGTGTGTGTGTGTGTGTGTGTGTGTGTGTGTTCCATAGCTAATGCGACAAAAGTCACCAAGTGTCATCCCATTCCAATGAAGCAAAACATTTTAAAATGTCAAAGCATATAATTTGACTGACTGTATCTTTTTTATTACTATAAACCTCCAGGCATGTGTGTTTTGGCCAGGTTAAAACTAAACTAAAGCAGGATTGGATTGGAATGTACTCTGTGTGTGTGTGTTTTTAACACTCGCTCTGTTTTTCAGTGCATCATGCACCTGGAGGATCGTCTGCAGGAACTGTACTTCAAGAGCAAAATGCTGGCGGAGTACCTGAAAGGACAGACCAGAGTCCATGTGAAGGAGCTGGGCATGGTTCTGGGGTAAGAACGATACACTCGTGTCACAATTAGGGGTGTAACGATACACTCGTGTCAGGATTAGGGGTGTAGCGATACACTCGTGTCACGATTAGGGGTGTAACGATACACTCGTGTCATGATTAGGGGTGTAACGATACACTCGTGTCACGATTAGGGGTGTAACGATACACTCGTGTCACGATTAGGTGTGTAACGATACACTCGTGTCACGCTTAGGGGTGTAGCGATACACTCGTGTCACGATTAGGGGTGTAACCCTACACTAGTGTCACGATTAGGGGTATAACGATACACTCGTGTCACGATTAGGGGTGTAACCCTACACTAGTGTCACGATTAGGTGTGTAACGATACACTCGTGTCACGATTAGGGGTGTAACGATACACTCGTGTCACGATTAGGGGTGTAACCCTACACTAGTGTCACGATTAGGAGTGTAACGATACACTCGTGTCATGATTAGGGGTGTAACCCTACACTAGTGTCACGATTAGGTGTGTAACGATACACTCGTGTCACGATTAGGGGTGTAACGATACACTCGTCATGATTAGGGGTGTAACCCTACACTAGTGTCACGATTAGGTGTGTAACGATACACTCGTGTCACGATTAGGGGTATAACGATACACTCGTGTCACGATTAGGGGTGTAACCCTACACTAGTGTCACGATTAGGGGTGTAACGATACACTCGTGTCACGATTAGGGGTGTAACGATACACTCGTGTCACGATTAGGGGTGTAATGATACACTCGTGTCATGATTAGGGGTGTAACCCTACACTAGTGTCACGATTAGGTGTGTAACGATACACTCGTGTCACGATTAGGGGTGTAACGATACACTCGTGTCACGATTAGGGGTGTAATGATACACTCGTGTCATGATTAGGGGTGTAACCCTACACTAGTGTCACGATTAGGTGTGTAACGATACACTCGTGTCACGATTAGGGGTGTAACGATACACTCGTGTCACGATTAGGGGTGTAACGATACACTCGTGTCACGATTAGGGGTATAACGATACACTCGTGTCACGATTAGGGGTGTAACGATACACTCGTGTCACGATTAGGGGTGTAACGATACACTCGTGTCACGATTAGGGGTGTAACGATACACTCGTGTCACGATTAGGGGTGTAACGATACACTCGTGTCACGATTAGGGGTGTAACGATACACTCGTGTCACGATTAGGGGTGTACCCCACACTAGTGTCACGATTAGGTGTGTACCGATACACTCGTGTCACGATTAGGGGTAAGAACGATACACTCGTGTCACGATTAAGGGGTAACGATACACTCGTGTCACGATTAGGGGTAAGAACGATACACTCGTGTCACGATTAGGGGGTAACGATACACTCGTGTCACGATTAGGGGTGTAGCGATACACTAGTGTCACGATTAGGGGTGTAACGATACACTCGTGTCACGATTAGGGGTAAGAACGATACACTCGTGTCACGATTAGGGGGTAACGATACACTCGTGTCACGATTAGGGGTAAGAACGATACACTCGTGTCACGATTAGGGGGTAACGATACACTCGTGTCACGATTAGGGGTAAGAACGATACACTCGTGTCACGATTAGGGGGTAACGATACACTCGTGTCACGATTAGGGGTGTAGCGATACACTAGTGTCACGATTAGGGGTGTAACGATACACTCGTGTCACGATTAGGGGGTAACGATACACTCGTGTCACGATTAGGGGTAAGAACGATACACTCGTGTCACGATTAGGGGTTAACGATACACTCGTGTCACGATTAGGGGTAAGAACGATACACTCGTGTCACGATTAGGGGGTAACGATACACTCGTGTCACGATTAGGGGTGTAGCGATACACTCGTGTCACGATTAGGGGTGTAAAGATACACTCGTGTCACCATTAGGGGTGTAACGATACACTCGTGTCACGATTAGGGGTGTAACGATACACTCGTGTCACCATTAGGGGTCTAACGATACACTCGTGTCACCATTAGGGGTGTAACGATACACTCGTTTCACGCTTAGGGGTGTAACGATACACTCGTGTCACGATTAGGGGGTAACGATACACTCGTGTCACGATTAGGGGTGTAGCGATACACTCGTGTCACGATTAGGGGGTAACGATACACTCGTGTCACCATTAGGGGTGTAGCGATACACTCGTGTCACGATTAGGGGTGTAGCGATACACTCGTGTCACGATTAGGGGTGTAGCGATACACTCGTGTCACGATTAGGGGTAAGAACGATACACTCGTGTCACGATTAAGGGTGTAGCGATACACTCGTGTCACGATTAGGGGGTAACGATACACTCGTGTCACGATTAGGGGTAAGAACGATACACTCGTGTCATGATTAGGGGGTAACGATACACTCGTGTCACGATTAGGGGTAAGAACGATACACTCGTGTCACGATTAGGGGGTAACGATACACTCGTGTCACGATTAGGGGTGTGCGATACACTCGTGTCACGATTAGGGGTGTAAAGATACACTCGTGTCACGATTAGGGGTGTAACGATACACTCGTGTCACGATTAGGGGTGTAACGATACACTCGTGTCACGATTAGGTGTGTAACGATACACTCGTGTCACGATTAGGGGTAAGAACGATACACTCGTATCACGATTAGGGGTAAGAACGATACACTCGTGTCACGATTAGGGGTAAGAACGATACACTCGTGTCACGATTAGGGGTGTAACGATACACTCGTGTCACGATTAGGGGTAAGAACGATACACTCGTGTCACCATTAGGGGTGTAACGATACACTCGTGTCACCATTAGGGGTGTAACGATACACTCGTTTCACGCTTAGGGGTGTAACGATACACTCGTGTCACAATTAGGGGGTAACGATACACTCGTGTCACGATTAGGGGTGTAGCGATACACTCGTGTCACGATTAGGGGGTAACGATACACTCGTGTCACCATTAGGGGTGTAGCGATACACTCGTGTCACGATTAGGGGTGTAGCGATACACTCGTGTCACGATTAGGGGTGTAGCGATACACTCGTGTCACGATTAGGGGTAAGAACGATACACTCGTGTCACGATTAGGGGTGTAGCGATACACTCGTGTCACGATTAGGGGTGTAACGATACACTCGTGTCACGATTAGGGGTAAGAACGATACACTCGTGTCACGATTAGGGGGTAACGATACACTCGTGTCACGATTAGGGGTAAGAACGATACACTCGTGTCACGATTAGGGGGTAACGATACACTCGTGTCACGATTAGGGGTGTAGCGATACACTCGTGTCACGATTAGGGGTGTAGCGATACACTCGTGTCACGATTAGGGGTGTAAAGATACACTCGTGTCACGATTAGGGGTGTAACGATACACTCGTGTCACGATTAGGGGTGTAGCGATACACTCGTGTCACGATTAGGGGTGTAACGATACACTCGTGTCACGATTAGGTGTGTAACGATACACTCGTGTCACGATTAGGGGTAAGAACGATACACTCGTATCACGATTAGGGGTAAGAACGATACACTCGTGTCACGATTAGGGGTAAGAACGATACACTTGTGTCACGATTAGGGGTGTAACGATACACTCGTGTCACGATTAGGGGTGTAACGATACACTCGTGTCACCATTAGGGGTGTAACGATACACTCGTGTCACGATTAGGGGGTAACGATACACTCGTGTCACGATTAGGGGTGTAGCGATACACTCGTGTCACGATTAGGGGGTAACGATACACTCGTGTCACCATTAGGGGTAAGAACGATACACTCGTGTCACGATTAGGGGTGTAGCGATACACTCGTGTCACGATTAGGGGTGTAACGATACACTCGTGTCACGATTAGGGGTAAGAACGATACACTCGTGTCACGATTAGGGGTGTAGCGATACACTCGTGTCACGATTAGGGGTGTAACGATACACTCGTGTCATGATTAGGGGTGTAGCGATACACTCGTGTCACGATTAGGGGTGTAGCGATACACTCGTGTCACGATTAGGGGTAAGAACGATACACTCGTGTCATGATTAGGGGTGTAGCGATACACTCGTGTCACGATTAGGGGTGTAACGATACACTCGTGTCACCATTAGGGGTGTAACGAAACACTCGTGTCACTGTTCGATACATATATATCACGATGCGATATGCATCCCTATATTTTAAGCAACAATAAAGAAGAGTTGTTTTTTTTTACTTTTTATTATTATTAAAATAACAGGACCCACAAATACTCCCCCATTGCATCATTATACATTATATTCAACATTATATATAGTCGTTTAATGTAATAATGGCACAAACTCCATAAACTTTCATATTTTCCCCTATACATATAAGAATAAACCGTCTGAAATGCTTTAACAATCACACTACTAAACTAAATGTGTTCTGCTGATTTAATGCTGTTTGTGATTTGACTCTGAGGAGTGTGTGTGTGTGTGTGTGTGTGTGTGTGTGTGTGTGTGTGTGTGTGTGCTTCAGATGATCAATGCAATCCGTCTCAGCTCTAATCTCAGGAAAGCTCGTCAGAATGGCCGCTAGTCTCAGACTGTAAATGTTCAGCTCATCTTTATCTTTAACTCTGCATTTACTCGCTCGTGTTGTTTCTCAATCATCTGAGCGTCGGTGTTTACTACAGTTAGAGTAAATCTGTTCATAAGCCGTCGCTCGAGTCTCTTCAGAAGACTTGGGTTCAGATTAGACACGCCATTAGTTATTCTTACGATGCCTTTATGACATTTATTTACATCTTTTAAGTTTGAGAGGAATAATAGGTTTCATAAAAATTATCTTCATTTCTGTTTGGAAGTTAAATGAGAAACGACATGATGGAGAGTTCATGATGACAGAGTTTACATTTGTGGCTGTAATAACGCTCATAGAAATGGGAAGGAAGGAGGCGGGAACCGGCGAACATTCAACAACCTTTATTAAATAAACAAAACGAAAGTAAACCGCGGGCAGCCCCTCACGGACAACTGCCCACACACACATAACAAACCATAAACAAAACTCAACGTAAAGTCCAGGCCTGGTCCTCTCTCTCCTTGACTGGTGTCGCTCGTCCTTAAATGCCTCCGAGCTCCCTCATGAGAGGACTCGAGACCGATGTGGCTCGCAGGGGACGCTCCTTCGCAATCACGTCCCCGGTCTCACTCGCTCCTCCATGTCTCTCGCTCGTTTACCTCGCCTCACCTCGTGAGTTATAGCTCATAAACAGGCCGACTACAGCACGCTGAGCCTTGGATAAAACAACTGTATAACGCAGATCACATCGATTCCATCAACGATACACATCGTCACATTTTTATATCGCGATATATCAATTTGATTTTGAGATATCGTTTAACTATATTGTTAAACCCCTAGTCACGATGCATTTACACTCAACGAATGCCAACAGTTCTCTGTTGGAAGATGGTCTGAAAATATTGGATTTGCATTGAAACAATTTTCCCTCAGAAACTGCTACTAAATTTCACAAATACTCACAGGGAAACTAAAATATTGCTCTCCAATAATCTGTGTTTTATTTACTACTCATTTTAGTAGATGTTTGCAATTTACTGTATTTACTAGGGATGTAACAAAATATCATGTCACAATACACTGATCAGGCATAATATTATGACCACCTTCCTAATGTTCGATCTGATGTGCTTCGTTCCCACAGGATCGAGTCGAACGACCTGCCCCTGCTAGCGGCCATAGCAAGCACACACTCGCCGTATGTGGCCCAGATCCTGCTGTAGGATGGCATTCCTGCTTCTCCAGATTAGGGACGCTTGGACGGGCCGCTGGTTCTGGAGCAGACTGCAGGACAGATGCTCAGCCATCAGCTCACGGATGAGGCTCATCACTTTTTGACAATGTGGGCGGAGTTTTTTAATTCCATACGCCACATCCTGTTTTCTTCACACAGTGTCAGAATGTAGAAGCCAAAGAAGCCCTTGCGGACGAACAAACACTGCGGCCGCTCACAGTGGCGTCTTCACATCAACATAGGAAGCAGAGACTTATAAAATCAGTTTTATGATTTTAAAATGATATATTCAGAGTGATCACGTGATATCCTTTTAATGTGTTTACATCTATCCCTGTTGTTTCCAGAGCTCTACCTCACACACACACACTTTTCTATGTCAAATGAAACACTCAAGTGTTCATGTTTGGTTCTCAGTCACCCCGTAAAGATGAAACCACGGCACGATGAGCTCTGAGGATTCGATGTTTTGTCGGCAAAGTCACTTTAGCGGTTACGGTTTACCTGTCCCGTGGGAAAAATGAATCAAGCGATGTATTTTTTTTTATTTGACTGGTCATTTAGACATGACCTGCTGCGTGATGTTTGTGTTTTAATGGCTGATAGAGAGACGTTTGATGGGCACTACGATGGATTTGTGCTGGACTTCTTCTTTTGTTTTTTAACACTGATCCAGGGACATTCAACAATCATCTATTGAAATGCTGAAACCACGCCCGATTGTTTACTGATGAAATAACATGATGAAAGATGCACATGATTTAATACAAGCACACATTTCAAACCGGTCATGACTTGCATAGATGTTTATGATTGGTTTGCTTACATCCAAGTCTTAATCAATGTGACATGAACACAACAGGTTATATGAGAAAACGAAACAAACAAAACGAATCTCTATCCACTTGTCTTCTCCAGAATATGTATTTATATCTAATTATTTCTTTATACAACAACATCAACAAACATTTTAATTTATTTACTTGGCATGCATTGGTAAATGTTAGCTGTAAATACTGCTCAGATTTTCTTGATGTATTTGTACATAATGCATCTCATTTTGACCTTATCTTTGTTTCCCAGTTTTTATGGGAATATTGTGCAATAAATATGCCAACATTACAGATGTGTGATGTTATTATTGCTCTGTCTTTCTGTCTGAAACGCCATTGAAATTATCAGATTTGTATTCCTGTTTAAGGTTGGATTTTGAGAAATTTATAACAAAGAACAAAAGTGAGGTAAAATAAATCGAAACGATAACACGGGACACTAGCTTTTACTTTATATTGGTAAATGTAAAATACATAATGCATAGCCTCCTGATAATCAGCTAGTTTATTTTGCACTGCATTATGACGGCACCTGTTAGTGGGTGGGATATATTAGGCAGCAAGTGAACTTTTTGTCCTCAAAGTTGATGTGTTCGAAGCAGGAGAAATGGGCAAGCGTAAGGATTTGAGTGAGTTTGGCCAGATTGTGACGGCTAGATGACTGGGTCAGAGCATCTCCAAAACTGCAGCTCTTGTGGGCTGTTCCCGGTCTGCAGTGGTCAGTATCTATCAAAAGTGCTCCAAGGAAGGACCAGTGGAGAACCGGCCACAGGGTCATGGGCGGCCAAGGCTCATTGATGCACGTGGGGAGCGAGGGCTGGCCCGTGGGGTCCGATCAAACAGACGAGCTACTGGAGCTCAAACTGCTCCAGAAGTTAATGCTGGTTCTGATAGAAAGCTGTCAGAATACACAGAGCATCTCAGTTTGAGGCGTATGGGGCGGCATAGCCGCTGACCAGTCAGGGTGACCTCTGACCCCGCCGAAAGCACCAACAGTGGCACGTGAGCATCAGAACTGGACCACGGAGCGATGGAAGAAGGTGGCCTGGTCTGAGGAATCACGTGTTCTTTTACATCACGTGGATGGCCGGGTGTGTGTGTGTGTGTGTGTGGCTTACCTGGGGAACACATGGCCCCAGGATGCACTATGGGAAGAAGGCGAGCCGGCGGAGGCAGTGTGATGCTTTGGCCAATGTTCTGCTGGGAAACCTTGGGTCCTCCATCCATGTGGATGTTACTTTGACACGCTCCACCTACCTAAGCATTGCTGAGACCATGTTCAGCCTTTGATGGAAACGGTATTCTGGTGGCTGTGGCTCTTCCAGCAGGATAATGCTCCTGACACAAAGCACAAATGCTTCAGGAATGGTTTGAGGAGCACAACGACCAGTTTGAGGCGTCGACTCGGCCTCCAGATTCCCCAGATCTCAATCCAATCGAGCATCTGTGGGATGAGCTGAACAAACAAGTCCGATCTATCCCACCTCGCAACTCACAGGACTTAAAGGATCTGCTGCTAACATCTTGGTGCCAGATACCACAGCACACCTTCAGGGGTCTAGAGGAGTCCATCAGAGACGGGTCAGCAAAAGGGGGGACCAACACAATATTAGGAAGGTGCTCATAATGTTATGCCTTATCTGTGTATGTTGTTATCATAAAATAAAATTTCTTTTACCTTGATATAAGATTTTGGTCATATCGCCCACCCCAAAATTACATAAAGGTGATATGAACTCTGCTCTATAAAGCCTTCTTTTTAACATGTATTGTTATCTTGTAACCCATATTTGTCACTATTTACATTTTAATAATATAGGTATAAAAGGTTTCTGCGCCTAAACATTACAGATTTTTTTTAAGACTTAGTAGTTCACAATATGTGTGAACGCGACTTTTATTGTGGTCCGGCGATGTGACGTCATAAAGCAGCGCCGCACTCCTACATCTTTCTGTCTGTTTCTGAAAGCTTTGTGGTTTTACACATTTAAACTGTTTAAATCAGTACGTGCCGTTAAATAAATTTAATTGTTTGTACAATATGTGTAAAATAATGTAATAATTCGTGAATGTAACGTTGTAATGCTTTATTTAACTTGAATTAACGTTTTTTGTGTGTGTTTGTGAGTAAATCGTATCCATACATGCTTAACAAAAAATGTGCGTCTCATCTCACTCTCTTTATCGTGAATATGAACATCGTAAACACGCGTTCGGCTACTGGAAAGAGAAATTATGAGAGAAAATTTGCTTTTTGAATCTCCGAGTCAATTGAACCGAATCCTTCGTAAAATGATTCAGTGATTCGAATCGCTTAAATCTGGCGACTCCCGCTGGTCAAAACAGTTCGAGACGAGATCACAAACATGATTTAAGCTAGTGCTAAAAATACATGTATTATCTCCTAGCTGGTTATTGTTAGTCTTTCTGAACTGTTTTCATGAACGTTCAATGTGTAATGCACAAATAATTGAATACCAAATATAAATAATAAAAATCTATTTATGACCTTTCTGCATGTATAATTTATATATTTTTAATCAGAAAATGTAAGCTCATTGTCTCTCACTGCACTGAGGAGCTGATTGAGACGCAGTTGGAGATTTAGTTTAGTCTGTTAATTGTTCTGATCTTCTAAACATGAGAAACATCTTAAACACACAGCAAAACTCCCGGCGAAGCGACTGAGATCCATGGACACACTATTATAAAGATGGCGTTGATTAAAGAGGAGAGAGAAGACGTGAGGATTGAAGTGAAGCATGAAGAGACGGAGGAACAGACAGGTTGGTCTCTCAGACATTTGATCCTTATTCAGAAATGAATATGTGACACGAGTGTCCTAATTAAAGCAGGTTGATTTGACATGGGTCCAGAGGTGGAAGCACATTTACTTGAGTACTGTAGGCTACTTAAGTACACTTTTTGAGTATCTGTACCTTATTATTTTTTCTGTAATCTTCTGACTTTAACTTCACTACATTTGAAAGACAAATATCGTACTCTTTACTCCTCTACATTTCTATCACGGTCCTCGAAGTCGAAAGTCGTTTCTGTCGCAGCTTTGAAAGTCAGCGGATGATTTTTTTCTTCTTTAAAAGGTGTTTGGGTTTTTGCAGAAAGCCTTTCAGGAATCACTCTTGTAGAGTCTTGTGAAGTTCAATGATTTCACAGCATTTATTAAACACTGATTTATAGTTTAGAGCAAAATGGAAGAAGACTGATGTCCAAATGCTCATTTAGTGGAGGATTCACATAAACAAAGTTGATTCTGTCTTCAGTGACTATCAGATGAAGGTGAATGCATGTACGAACAAGCCCGCCCTGATGATCTCATTGGTCAGTTTCTGTTCAGGCATAATTACTCCTCTATGGTAGCCTAGAAATCTAGACGCACCCTAGCGGCAGCAAATCTAATCTCCCCGCGAGTGTCGTCTAGCAACTCTCAATACCCTTCTGAGCTGTAAACGCCTAACTCTGGCCGGGCCAATCACATCGTGTATAGAGTCGGTGGGCGGGGCCATAATGACGACGGCCGAGTTGCGTTTGCGTGCTTCTAGTAAACACAGAAACTGGCGAACGGCGGCGGTCTGTCGAATCAGCTTTGACCGCGACTCTGGAAGACTTGAGTTAAGCTTTTCTCTGAGAAAAGATCAAAGAACGGCACTGAAGTCATTCTGAAGAAGGGAAGATGTGTTCGGAGTTTAGCCGACCGGATACGGCGAATGTTTAATCCAGGGCCGGCCCAAGGCATAAGCGAACTAAGCGGCTGCTTAGGGCCCCCTTGGCCACCAGGGGGTCCCCAAGAGCTCATGAAATGACATCTTGCTGCCGCTGTATGTTCCTTTATGTTTGAAATCGCAAAATGGCCTTAAAACAATGACTAAATAAACTGCAAAATGTTTTTTCTAATATATGCACGGATTGATTCTGACAGCGCTGCACGAGCTCGTGGTGCCATCGACTGGACTAAAGCTTGTTCGTCAGGGTTCAAAGTCCACAGTGCGAGAAAAAAATCGGCGCTGAAACGGCGCTACTCGTCAGTTGCCCGGTAACCTTTTATGAATGGATGGATTTGAGAATGCGCTTTGGTTTAGTGCAAATATCTTATTTGACATGCTGCATGTTTTGGACGGAGTACAGCATAGCTTCCAGTTTCTGTTCACAGTAAAAGCTTCTCTGCAAGTGCTCTTCATTTTTTTTTCTTCTCAAAGAAAGAACTTTGTTCTTCCCAAAAAGCCTTCCTAAATTTGTAATGAGAATCATTTATAAATATGCTGTTGTCAACAAATAAAAGTACTAATGTTTTTCTCCGTGAATTTCCGCCAAAATAAAAGTTCTGCATAATGTTTGAAAGAAATCCACCATTTCTTGTTTTAAAAGAAGCCTCTTATGCTCAACAAAAGGCTGCATTTATTTGATAAAAACTACAGTGAAAACAGTTATATTGTGAAATATTATTGCAATTTAAAATAGCTGTTTTCTATTTTTCTATTTATATATATATCATCTCCAGGTGTATTTCGCTGTGTGATTCCGCCAACCTGAGCTGACAGAATTAATTTTATATTTTGGAGTAACGGGCAGATAAATGTACAATCACAGGTATTTATTGCAAGAACAGACCAAAAACTGTATAAAGTATTAACTCATGTTTCATTCCAAGCCTTCTGAAGTCAGACGATATCTTCATGTGAAGAACAGAGTTGATCTTAATGTTTTAGTCGCTGAAATGATGATCGCGCCCCTTCGTGAACAGAACACACACACACTCGTTAATATGTCTGATTCAAATGATACACACGACTCTTTAGCGTGACGCGATCGGTCACGAGACACACGAGAGCTAATGCTGTCAAAGCTGACGTAATGGGTAGGTTTAGGGGCTGTGTGTGTGTGATGGGTAGGTTTAGGGGCAGCGTGTGTGTGTATGATGGGTAGGTTTAGGGGCTGTGTGTGTGATGGGTAGGTTTAGGGGCTGTGTGTGTGTGTGTGTGTGTGTGTGTGTGTGTGTGTGTGTGATGGGTAGGTTTAGGGGCTGTGTGTGTGTGTGTGTGTGTGTGTGTGTGTGTGTGTGTGTGTGTGTGTGTGTGTGTCTGTGTGTGTGTGTCTGTGTGTGTGTGTGTGTGTGTGTGTGTGTGTGTGATGGGTAGGTTTAGGGGCTGTGTGTGTGTGTGTGTGTGATGGGCAGGTTTAGGGGCAGCGTGTGTGTGTGTGTGATGGGTAGGTTTAGGGGCTTTGTGTGTGTGTGTGTGTGATGGGCAGGTTTAGGGGCTTTGTGTGTGTGTGTGTGTGATGGGTAGGTTTAGGGGCTGTGTGTGTGTGATGGGTAGGTTTAGGGGCTGTCTGTGCGTGTGTGTGTGTGATGGGTAGGTTTAGGGGCTGTCTGTGTGTGTGTGTGTGATGGGTAGGTTTAGGGGCTGTCTGTGCGTGTGTGTGTGATGGGTAGGTTTAGGGGCTGTCTGTGCGTGTGTGTGTGATGGGTAGGTTTAGGGGCTGTCTGTGCGTGTGTGTGTGATGGGTAGGTTTAGGGGCTGTGTGTGTGTGAGTGGCAGGTTTAGGGGTAGGGGCAGTGTAGGGGGGTAGAAAGAAACGGCGCTGATAAACACGCTAAAAAGCGATTATGCGTCTTTATAGCACGCCAAAATGGCATACGAATCGGCGTGTCATACATACACCATTTCATGAGATCAGTCTGCACGTAGAATTAAGGCAGTTCTGACGGCAAAAGGGGGTCAAACACAGGGGGTATATACACTCACCTAAAGGATTATTAGAAACGCCACACTAATACTGTGTTTGAGGCCCTTTTGCCTTCAGAACTGCCTTAATTCTTTGTGTCATAAACAGGTGAGGAACTTTTCAACTTGTGCGAATCACGCGTTTAGCTCAATTCGTGCCGCAGATTGGCTATTCACATCTTTGCATTGACTTAACATGTAAATCACTCACACTTATCGCTTCATTCACGTCTGGTGTGAACGCACCATAAGAGGCTGGATCAAGACTGGAGCTGACAGACTCTCTAGTTCCCTCGGCGTAAACCAAGCAGAGAGCAACCACTGATTGCCTTAGTAGGAGAAAATACTATGGTAGTCAATGGTTGCTGTTACATTTCTCAAAATATCTGAACAAAGAAACCTACACAGGTTAGGACAACCTGAGGGAGAGGAAATGATGAAATAATTGTAATTTTTGTGTGAACTATCTTTATAGTATTAGTTATCTCCGACTGGCAAAGTCGGACATCATTAGGTGATAGTCACAGGTGATGGTCACAGGTGATGGTCACAGGTGATGGTCATCTGAAGTCCTCCAGGAGTCGAGGCACCTCTTCACAGGTGATGGTCATCTGAAGTTAGTGTCCCCAACTGAGTAAGCCAAAGCGACGGTGGCAAGGAACTAAAATGAAGTCTTCATGATAGGCTGGATCCAGACTGGAGCTGACAGACTCTCTGGTTCCCTCGGGATGGCCGTCCAGATAAAATAAAACAGAACAGGAAAATAATTAGCATAGCTGCTGTTCAAAGCATTAAGCAAAGGCAATCATGTGCGCTGATATAACTGGAGTGCAAGGTGATGAGATGCATTATGTGAATGCTTGGCTAAAGAGATGCGGCTTTAATCCAGAGTCAACTGGGGGAGTGAACTGGGGGAGTGAACTGGGCGAGTGAACTGGGGGAGTGAACTGGGGGAGTGAACTGGGGGAGTCAACTCGGGGAGTGAACTGGGGGAGTGAACTGGGGGAGTCAACTGGGGGAGTCAACTGGGGGAGTCAACTGGGGGAGTCAACTGGGGGAGTGAACTGGGGGAGTGAACTGGGGGAGTCAACTGGGGGAGTCAACTGGGGGAGTCAACTGGGGGAGTCAACTGGGGGAGTCAACCCTGGGCAAGTGAACTGGGGGAGTGAACTGGGGGAGTGAACTGGGGGAGTGAACTGGGCGAGTGAACTGGGGGAGTGAACTGGGCGAGTGAACTGGGCGAGTGAACTGGGCGAGTGAACTGGGGGAGTGAACTGGGGGAGTCAACTGGGGGAGTGAACTGGGGGAGTGAACTGGGGGAGTCAACTGGGGGAGTCAACTGGGGGAGTCAACTGGGGGAGTCAACTGGGGGAGTGAACTGGGGGAGTCAACTGGGGGAGTCAACTGGGGGAGTCAACTGGGGGAGTCAACCCTGGGCAAGTGAACTGGGGGAGTGAACTGGGGGAGTGAACTGGGGGAGTGAACTGGGCGAGTGAACTGGGGGAGTGAACTGGGGGAGTCAACCCTGGGCAAGTGAACTGGGGGAGTCAACCCTGGGGCAGTCAACCCTGGGCGAGTCAACTGGGGGAGTGAACTGGGGGAGTCAACCCTGGGGGAGTGGGGGAATGAGTCTGACGCCATTGGCTATGGCCGGATGGCAGTGCATTTTGGGAACGGGACAATGTCTTCTTTTCCTCTCTCCCCTCTCACGTCTCTGTTGCTCCTCATGCTTCCGTCTCCTTCTCTCACCTCACCTGTCCAAACCCCCGAATGCTGCGGACGCCATGACTGGGAGTGTAGAGCGCCGTCCCATAAGCGCCTCCGGCCTGTGAGCGGGTGAGGGTGTGAGAGTTGGGGGTTCCCCACCCACAAACACCACCCAGCACCCTCCCCCCACACAAACACCACCCAGCACCCTCTCCACACACAAACACCACCCAGCACCCTCTCCACACACAAACACCACCCAACAATGCCCCATTACAACCCCGCCCCCCCCCTCTCACGAACTTGACTAACACCTGCAACACCCCCCCCCCCCCCCCCCGAAACACGAATTACACCACGACGGATCCCAAACCCCCCCCATGAACGCGACTAACCCGAACACGCTCCACCCACCCCCCGCCCCGCCCCCGAATTACACCACAACGGATGCCAACCCCCCACGAACGTGACTAACCCCGAACTCTCCCACCCAAAAAAATAAACAATCTAAACAAATTACACCGCAACGTATCCCCCCCCCCACGTACGTGACTAACCCCTAAACCCCCTACCCCCCCACCCAAAAAAACTAATAATTACACCGCAACGGATCACCACCCACCCACGCCCACGAATGTGACTAACCCCCACACCTCCCACAGGTCAAGGGCACTCACGAGAAGTAGCTCCACACCGCTCCAGTCACGGCATCTGCAACACCTGTGAGTCGGAACAGACGAGGCGAGAGAAAGGAGACGGAAGCACGAGGAGTGACAGAGTAGAGAGAGAAGAGAGAGGAAAAGAAAAAAGGAAATGCACTGCCATCCGGGCCCCAGTGGCGCTTTTTTTACATTGCCCCTTTAATTAATACCATTCCCCCTTAACTGATGCCACTCCCCCTTAACTGACGCCACTCCCCCTTAACAGACGCCACTCCCCCTTAACTGATACCACTCCCCCTTAACTTATGCCACTCCCCCTTAACTTATGCCACTCCCCCTTAACTGATACCACTCCCCCTTAACTTATGCCACTCCCCCTTAACTGATACCACTCCCCCTTAACTGATACCACTCCCCCTTAACTGAGGCCACTCCCCCTTAACTGAGGCCACTCCCCCTTTGACAAACGATTATTGCCTGTTGTTGAATCTGTTTGTAATTGTGTGTGGATCAGTGGAGTAAAGGAAGAGCTCTTAAAATTCTCCTTAACTGATCATCGGCTGAACCAGGGATCATTTAAAACGTCCTGCAAGGTTGTCTCCAGTTCAGACCTTCGCTGTATTGCCAGTCGCCAGAGAAGAAAGGAGCATTCTGTGAACGAGATTAGAGGAAAGCAGATTAGTCATGAGGTCCGGTAATGTGTTACTATGACTAACATTCATTATCTTTATTGTTATTCATCTCACCAAAGGACACGCGCCTTTTCCAAAACGGGCGCTTGATGTTGTCGACCAGCGCGTACATCACGTTGAAATATGATTCTGCGTACTTTAATTTTTCCCACCGATTAAACCAGGCTTCGAGTAAAGCTTGCTGAAATTCTGTCATATTCTTCAATGGCTGCCTTGGTGCCCGAGTATTAGGGTCAATTATATTGATCTGGAGTGTGTTGGGGTCGATGGTTATTTCATGCACATAGATTGGCGGGTAAACCCCAAGATCCCAGGAGGTTTTGAGAGTCTCAAAGAGTCGCCTCATGATGATTCTCGCATCTTTTTCCTTCATTGAAGAGCCTTTCATTTCAATATATTCTTCCAAGGTGATAAAGCACACAGAAGCGCTCGGCGATGGCTGAGCATCATCACGCGTCGCCTCGGTCTCGAGTGGATCCGTGGCTGCTGCAGACTCACGCTTCACAAGAGCACACACTCTGTTAGAGACGGTTTGGATGCTTCGTTTCACCACCTTCCTCACTTTCCTCCATTTAGTGTTTTTTTCTGCAAGTTTAGAAACATGTTTTATTAGCACAGATTACAGCTTGATGATTAATGTAACACTTCAGTCATGAGTTATTATAAATCATGAACTAATCATGTACAAACATGACTAGAACATATTTACCGCTGATAAACCATCAAGGTGCGTTCACACCTGACGCGAATGAAGCGTTACGCGCAAGTGATTTACGTCAATGCAAAGACGCGAATAGACATTCAGCCGCCTGGCAGAAGCCCCTCTCATGATGCAAATTCACGTCTGTTGTGAAGTGAATGTGCGCACCTGACTTTTGAGCTCCGCCCACACGATACGCCTCCAGCCGCTTGGTTTTATTCGAATTAAAACTCACCTGATGCGCATTCTTTGTTCTTCAGTTTCTATAAGCACAGTTAACAAACCTAAAGTACCTTGCACCATATAACAGTAGAGCTGATATTTTCAAACATTATTATGATAAATACTTTGCTTGTTACATATGCGTGCAACATTTCAGCCCTTAATAAATGATAAATGTGAGTTATATTGTGTGCGATGCTGTAGTGTAATGAATAATGCGTTCTGAGTGTCGTTATGTGTCTTGAGTTCGCTCACGTGATTTAAGTTTCGCGCTTCGGAACGTCAGATTCTGCGATAGAGACAGCATTAAAATGGCCGCAGGGGCGTAGCACCAAACTCTGGGCCCCGTATACTCTCAATGTCAGTCGGCCCCTACACATGCCATCGTACGGTGCGGGTTAGCAAAATGAAAACTCAATTTTGAATGATTTTAATTTTAATTATTTGAATATAAACAAGTATAAATAGTGTTTAAATCTATTTTTGTGCTCAAATACCTTTAAACCTTAGGCTACATCGGGTTTGTCATTTTGATCCATGATACTAATGCAAGTTTTAAATTAAAAACATTTATTTTTGAACAGGAGAACACGAGACAACTGTACCCTCAGAAACCAATCAAATAAGCTAAGCCTGCCATAATTAAAAAAAATGTCAACTATAAAAATAAAATAAAGTCAAATGAGACGTAATCTACATCCCAGAATGCCCACTGACGAGTCTTTTTGTTTGTGAAATCAGTGATGAGATCTGCTGTGATATTGCTCAAATCAATATTACCTGTGTGAGCTTGAGAACAGTTATATTAGTAGGCACATCTACATGTGCAGAAATATAGGCAGATCATTTATTAAGGAGTTTGAGAATATATCACACATTATAAGCAATAGTAGGGCTAGTAGCTTTACACTGTGCTGCCACGCGTTCCACCACTCCAATAGCACTAGGCAATAGCACACACATTGAATCAAAAGGCTTACTTATTTAAGGTAAACCGCTTACAATTAGGAAGCAAGGGGGGAGCTGGCCCTTTGAGCAATGATCTCACCTTGTGTTTCCTCATTTCTGCTCTCAGCCTCATCTCCAGGACAGCAGCCAGGACTGGCCAGTGCTGCTACTGCTGCTGCGTCACTGGCTGTTTCTGAAACTGGTTAATGTTGGCAACCTGACGTTAGCTGGCCTGGCCCATAATTTACTTACAGCAACAAGCATTCTCTCAGTTGGTGTTAGCAATATATTTTTAAATCAATAATGACATCAATTTAAAGTTAAATAGCTTAAACATAAAGTATGACGCTTCACTTTGCCCTCAGCCTAAACGATTTGCCAGGGAACAAATTATAGATCCATGAGACCAAAGATTTGACGAATTATATGTCATGTTTAACCACTACAGAGACAGCAGAGTCAGCGGCAGACGTCAGAAGGTCACGCCGAGGAAAGGCTGCTCTCCCCGGGGTAAACGAGCGATGAGCGCCGCTGATCGACTGGATCGCAGAACTCCGAAAACGCCAAATCAGATATGCGCTCTCTTTAGAAATAAACTCAGGTTTGAGATTTAAAGTACATGCTCGACTGAAAAAGTCTTAAAAGTACATTTCGTCCCACATTAAGTAGTGTTTTTGAATTACGCTGCGGGTTTCTCGGTTTCTCTTGTTGCGGCTGTTGTTATGGCAACAAAATACTCCCTCGGCTGCTATTTTGAACCAAACTCTATTTTTACTAAAAGAGCGCTCTTGCCAACTTTTTCTCGACGCACCCAGGTGTCCCCTGTATTATTTCTGTACCCGTTACTCGGTGTTGATGTGTGTTAATCCATCCCTCACCTGTTGGGTTGTCCTGCGAGCTGTTTTCCGCCGGATCTGATGCGCTGGTGCTGGGATTGCTCTCCTCAGGTAAATACTCAAACGCATCCACGAACTCTTCGTCGCTGCTCTCCATCTCCTCAGGTCTCGCTACTGTAGACGACATTTTAGACAACTGCTTACCGGGAGACTTCAGGTGTGTGTGACACTTCGTGCAGATTTTTCTCTCTGATATTCGCCGAACTCAACTTGCTCAGCGCGATCGGGTTATAAGCACTGTCCGTCTGTGACGTCACGATCAGAACTGCCGCGCCTGTGACGTCACACATCATGGCCAGTCGAGCGCGAAGCTGAGGCCAATGGCGCGAATTTATCCATCTTTTGTATATTTCTGTCTTAAATGTATGTGATCCAAAATACAGCAAAAACAATATTGGGAAATATTTTTATTAGGGTAGACCGAGTACAGTTGGTACACTTTTTGCTTTTTCAGTTACCACACCAAAACTGAGGTCTGAAAATATGTGTTTTTTTCATTCGACATTTCCTTTACTTGTCTACTAAAATATTAATAATTCTTAACATCCATAAGTAGGTCATATTTGCCACAATTAGCTTATAAACACAATAAGCTTTTTCGTTCCAACTGTACCCATGTTGGGTACAGTTGGAACAGTACCCGAGTACAGTTGAGACACCCATCCCTAATGCTGTAAAACTGCCAAACCAATTCATTGAATTTGTAAAATACCTTTAAAATTAGAATTCAATTTTTTTTTAATTTCCATTCAGTATTTTATTTGATTATTTATCAATAATACATTGCCATTTGCCATTGGCAGATTATTTTGCTTATTTTAAGCAAAAACTATAGGAAAAAAAATAATTAAATCCCAAAACAGGACTGATTTTTACTAGTCTAGTAAATACTTCTTACTTTATTTTTTATTATTTTTTTATTTTTTATGTTTGGACTTGAAATAAGACAAAAATACTATAAGAAAATAATTTCATCGTGCAACTAAAATGCATGTGCTACAATAGGATTCTAGTGCGGGGTACAATTGATACACTGCGTCTCAACTGTACCCCGCTGACCACCTTGGACATTTCTCCATATTTTACGACTGCCTTACATGACACACAGTTATGCAATATGCCAGTTTTTAGAGCACAGATTAAGGTTTAAGAAAATGTAAGTTAACTTTAAAAGTCGTGCAAGGATGAGAAGCTATTCAATGTGGAAGAGCTGTGGTGAAATGAAAAATTGACCTTAGAAAAAAAACGTTCACCGATATCTTCGGACTGGAGAAGCGCACAGACTTCAAATTTTCCACGATTGAAGAGGACGCTAATACGCATGTGCGAAGCAAATATCACAGACCAGACTTGTTGAGCACGCAAGTTATTTGAGGTGTCTCAAATGTACCCCTGTACCAACTGTACTCGGTCTACCCTACTTTTTATTACTAAAATTACTTTTTTTTCTCTCTCTCTGTGAATATATAGGCCTAGTAAAGTATAATTTATTCCTGTGATCAAAGCGGAATTGATCATCATTTTAGTCTTCAGTGTCACATATCCTTCACAAATCACTTTGATATGAGGATTTGAGCTCAATAAACATTTATTATTATCATTAATGGTGAAAACAGTTGAGTAGCCAACATTTTTATTTAGGATTATATAATGAATAGAAAGTAAAAAACACTTCCCATTTTTGGGAAACATATTCAACCAGGACGCATTAAATGTCTGAAGTGACAGTATACACATTTATAATTCTGCAAAAGCTTTATATTTTTATTGATCTTTAATATAAAGCTTTTGCATTATAAATGTAGGCCTAGGCTATCTTTAACCCTCTGCCCGACGAACGCAGGCGCGTTTATTCCTTAAAGCTCCAGTGTGTGATATTAGATCAGTTTGAATGTTTTTGTCTTGTACTACCGTTACCCAATCAGGGAGAGGCATAAGAATATCTATAAATCTTTAGCACGTCACATTCTTCTTTCTTCTTTCTTCCAGAGATTTGGAAAAACGACCTGAAAGTCTCCTTTAGCGTTAAGTTGTCCCCATACCTAACCCAACCATCTATTTGAATCTGAAAGGAACTAACCCTTAACTTTGTTTTGTTACATTTTTTTTGAAAAATTTAGTTGGAGGAGTCTACAGAGCATGCTCTGTGTGTGTGTGTGTGTGTGTGTGTGTGTGTGTGTGTGTGCGTGCGTGCGTGCGTGCTTGCGTGCGTGCGTGCGTGTGTGTCGCCCGTTTCACACATACTCCGTCTGCAGTGCGTGTGCGGTGCGTATTTTTTTCCGTACCCATGTTAACGGATGACAGCTTTCACACTGCACACGGATGCAGTCCGTCAGTCCGTTCCAGGAGCGTTGCGTCTGCAGCAGTGCACGGATCGTTTTCGTACCGAGTCTATTTTTTTGCTGCGCTGCGTTGCGTTGCTGCATTAAAGTGATAGAACATTGTTCGCATTAAAATAAACATGTAGGCTACTGACGCGAAAATCTAGTAATTTCAACACGGATGCATATCATTTAAAATATACTCTTGTTTCAAAGTCAACACATGGCTTTTTTTCTCAAGTAAAGCAACAAAACGACACCTTACCTGGCATTGAGGTAAAAAATGTGCCATAATGGAGAGCACTCTTGGAGGTGAAAAGCAAAGTTCTTTTTGACCTGCAGGATTTCTTTTCAAAGGGTTTAAAAACGAAAGAAAAGACGAGAGTCGGCTGTTTTTGAATAGACTATTGTAAGTTTCTAATTTAAAATGTTTGTGATTTAAGGCTATAACCTATGTTTAAATGTTTTGCCACTTGTGTGAGCTAAATCTAAAGTATATAAATATAAATAAATGAATTTAATAAAATGTTGTTTAAATGTAGTAGCCTAGACTACGTAACCTGACTTCTATTAAAGAGTAAACAAAGAGAATTGGAATTCTGACGAGGCATGTTCAGTAAAAACGTTTGGATTTAAATAAAAAATAAGGAATAAATGCTGTGTTTGTGGTATGCAACAGCGGATCAGTTGCGGACTGCAAACGCAGCATATGTAAAGCACTACAGGGTGTGGGGCTCCTGCAACGCACACGCAACGCAACACGCACTGCAGACGGAGTATGTGTGAAACGGGCGTGTGTGTGTGTGTTCAGGCCAAAAGTTTGGACACATTACTATTTGTAATGTTTTTGAAAGAAGTTTCTTCTGCTCATCAAGCCTGCATTTATTTGATCAAAAATACAGAAAGAAATGTAATATTGTGATATATTATTACAATTTAAAATAATTGGTTTTCAATGTATTATGCTTTAAATGATCATTTTGTTTCTGTGATCAGAGCTGAATGTTCAGGATCATTCCTCCAGTCTTCAGTGATCATGATCCTTCAGAAATCATTCTCAGATGAGGATTCATTCTCAAAGTTGGAAACAGTTCTGCTGCTTAATATTTGTTCATAACCTGTGATACTTTTTATAATACTTTGATGAATAAAAAGTAAAAAAATAATAATAATAAAAAAAGCTAATGTTTTAAAAACAGAAATCTTTTGTAACCGCAATATACACTACTGGTCAGTCATTTGATCTCTTTCTTTTTTTCTTTTTTTTTTTTAAATAAATCAATAATTTTATATAGCAAGGATGTGTTAAGTTAAATTGATAGTAAAGGAGATTTATATTATTTGAAAATATGTTTTTATTTTGAATAAATCAATCAATCAATCAACTTTATTTATATAGCTCTTTTACAATCCCGATTGTGTCAAAGCAGCTTCACAGTGTCAAACAGGATAATATTGCGACAAAATTAGATTTGGCTGTACAGTCGTACTGGAGAAAACAGTGATGTTATCAGATTATTTTAATTTATCATAGAGCGACAATGTTGGCAGATCAGTATTATAGTTTATAGAATTAAATAAGACTTAATTCATATATTTTATTTGTATAATAAGTTGAATAACTTTAATCATATTTTTAGTGTCCCCAACTGAGCAAGCCAAGCCAAAGGCGACAGTGGCAAGGAACCAAAACTCCATCAGGGCGTGATGGAGGAAAATAAACCTTGGGAGAAACCAGACTCAGGCGGGGTGCCAGTTCTCCTCTGGCCTATTAACACACTGTGTAAGATTATTATTCTGGCAACCTTACAGGTCGGAAATCATATTAGATCGGATTATTCAAAATTTTCAGGGTATCACGGAAGAGACAGATTTATTTAGGATGGGGCGTCGATTACACAAGAGTATGAATACATGAAAGATCGGAATTATTGCGCCGGAGACGGGTTTTGAGCATGTCGTGCCAGTGAGGCAAATTCGGAGGAGACACCATTTGACACGGCTCAGCAGACACTCCAGGATGCGTTGGTCATGTCCAGGCAGGTCCACCATCCGATCCGGACAGGGCCCAGATCCGGGATAAACCTCGGGAGAAACAGAGAGACTAACATTAGCGTAGATGTCACTCTTTTTATGATGTAACGAATAAATGCCGTTCTTTTAAACCTTTTATTCCTCAGATATATTAATCAGCAGAACTGTTTCCAACACTCATAATAAATCAGAATATGAGAACGATTGCTGAAGGATCATGTGACGCTGAAGGATCATGTGACGCTGAAGGATCATGTGACGCTGAAGGATCATGTGACGCTGAAGGATCATGTGACGCTGAAGGATCATGTGACGCTGAAGGATCACGTGACGCTGAAGGATCATGTGACGCTGAAGGATCATGTGACGCTGAAGGATCATGTGACGCTGAAGGAATGATCCTGAAAATTCAGCTTTTCACAGAAATAAATACTAATTTAACATATAATAAATTGAAAACCAAATATTTAAATTGTAATATATCACAATATTAATTTGTTTTCTGTATTTTTGTTCAAATAAATGCAGGCTTGATGAGCAGAAGAAACTTCTTTCAGAAACATTACACATAGTAATGTGTCCAAACTTTTATATATATATAAATAAAATACTCCATTCTGGGCTCTAGACTAACGCCTCGACCTGCAGCAAGGGTTACACCAACTGCCTTTTGTTGCTCGCTCAAGCACATGATTATCAATGACTGCATGTTGATCAATACTCATTTATATACTCTGATCATTGGCAATGCCACAAAAGGTGATATTTGCTAAATATTTTAATTTGAGAGAGTAGTGTTTGCTAATACTGATCTGTTTTTTTGTTTTTCTCGTCAGATGCGGTCTTGAGCTTAAAGCCAATGAAAGTAGACGAATACATGGCCAAAGACTTGAAATATGCACCTGAGAGGACTGGTGGCGGTAGCAGAAAGAAGGCAGACTTAACCAGCTGTGTTTAATGTTGCCCAATGTTACATAAATACATTTTGGTCCAAAAATAACAACAACATAAAAAGGGACAGAATACCGTACATACATTTTCAATGAAGGGACAGAAAGCTCGCGGACTAAAATATAAAATACCTTAAACTGTGTTCCGAAGATGAACGAAGGTCTTACGGGTGTGGAGCGACAAGGCGAGTCATTTAAAGGGTTAGTTCACCCAGAAATGAAATGTCTGTCATTAACTCCTCTCCCTAATGTCGCTCCACACCCGTAAGACCTCCGCTCATCTTCACACACAGTTTAAGATATTTTATATTTAGTCCGAGAGCGTATGCAAGTGTATGCACACTATACTGTCCATGACCTCAATTTCACTTTTGGGTGAACTAACCCTTTAATGACAGAATTTTTAGCTGAAGTAAAAGTTTGACATGTGTACAATTGATGTGAAAGGTTGGCACAATTGCAGCTATGTAATAAAGCATGTTTCCTCCGTCAGTGAAATGTCTTTATTAATCTTCTTCCTGCTCTTCCTTTGACCAATTGGCTTCTTCCAAGCTGACTGTGCGTGTTTGCAAACGTAGAGTTTATGTATCCATTTCAAGGTGTTTGGTGTTACTGTTGAACACATCAATACTTCAGTGAAAACAGTTTAACAGAAACTATG